>NC_060144.1:341908843-342158843 GCF_021461385.2 Schistocerca piceifrons | reverse complement strand
AGGACCCTGCCTACAGATCAGTGTCCTCCCTCACTCAATCACAACGCTCCCCCCCGAATACAGGAAGAATACTAAGCTGAATTCCATATTCCAAGCACCATAACATACCTTCAAATTCCCATAGGCCTCCATACTGCCCGAATAACATTACAGGTCGCTGAGGACCACTCACTCCTAACTATATATTCAGGTCACATAAACTATCACCTCCATCCTAAAGAGACCACGTCTCGATTCCTCCACCACTGAGGGATGACAACCCACTCTAGATCTGGCGAGCTCCAAGTTGCTCTACGAGAACAATTTTTACAATGGAGGCTTTGGACAGATCAGATTCAGGAGTTACATGCAGGGAATTTCATTTGCCACTCACACCAATAAATAAAAATCCTATCCCAAGGAGAGGGGTTTCCGAAATTTATTATGGCCAGGCGTTGGTAAACGCCTGTGGTCACGGGAAAATGACTCTTCTTTGAGCCAGGGTTGTAGGCTCTACCCACACTCATTTACAAGGATTATGGAAAAAAATTGATGCGTTACATACAGGCTGAACAAAGCCACCGTTCTCCTGGATTCTGGAAACGCACTTTGGTGCTACCCAAGTAATAGACATGTGGATGCCCCTCCCCTCCCCCCAACCGTCACGCCTCTTAAGCACAACATATTGAGGAACACTGGTGTCGCAACAATTGCAAGGCATCGGATGACATGACAAGACATGAAGGCAGCACCGGTATGGAGTCTCCTCTGAGTATCTAGGACATCATCACGAATCGTTTTACGGGAAGCTGTTGACTACGTGTAAGCAACGCGTGATAAGAAATATTTAGTCCGGAACAGCAGCTGCTCCACCCACGAGCCAAAAAAAGTGATTTTTGCTAATGATGTGAGTTAGCTGTGGCACTGTATCAATAAATATCAAGAGGCAAAATCAGAGGGCATGTTAAACAAAATGGAAAGAGATCAAAGTCAGCAACTGATATCTCCCACGAGAACCGAGCTGACGAGTTGATTTGAGTTGGATCGGTATATTATTGAACGATAAACTGAGTTCAGATTGATAATTTCATGTATGTGTAAGTGTACTTACAACATTGTTTATTGAAGTAACGTTTGTTTCCTTGTGTTGCGCTGATACTCACCCTTGAAAACAAAACTCACAAACCTGTATCACACACATTCCTGCTCAGTCATGAGAGATGTTACAATTGGGAATTGCGTTAAAGACACGAAACATGAGACGACTGGAAGGATAAGGGGAGAGAGAGAGAGAGAGAGAGTGAGAGAGAGTGAGAGAGAGTGAGAGAGAGAGAGAGAGAGAGAGAGAGAGTAAGAGTATCCTAACCTCACCTAGTAAAGCGCGCCATCAGTTTTCTGGCATACAGGTAGTGTCCTCTGTAACGGTTACCTTTATCAGTGGGTAAGGTAGCTATAATTTCGCACCTTACAAGCACTCATCTACATACTCTGCCATGATTTACAACCGGAATTAGGTATTATTTGATAGGTGGTACATCGTACATTTGAAAATTCTGCCATAGTTTTCCTACTGTACATTCTTCTCGCTACGATATGGATGGTCCATGTTTTGGTGAGGTGGACGATTTACATTGTTTTGCCAATTACAGCCTCTATTATTCCCTCCGTTGTTCTCCCTTCTACTACTTTGCACGTCTCTCTGCCTACGTTTTTCTCACGCCTGCTATAATTTCACTCCTTAAAAGCACTCATCTACATACTTGTCCTTGATTTACAACTGGTATTGGGTATCATTTGATAGGTTGTACATCGTATATCTGAATATTTAAACAAGACTGACACTGTCACGTACACCTTGTAAATAGTTGTTAACGCTTATTGCATGAAAGGTGACGAATTGTCTTTATTATCAAAACGGCGTAATGTGTGATTGCCTATACTAGCAGAGGTTGGAACGCCAGTGGAAATGAATAGGCAGCCGTAACTCAGGCCTTGGGTGGAAAAGCCCTCACAGGTGTGTTGGTCCTGTTGAACACAGAAAGTAGCTCAAGACGGACGGTCGGGGCACTTGAGCGCTGAAGCACAATACAGCGGCGGCTGGCCGGTGTTGTAGCTAGGCCAGAATGATAACCGGAAACTCTGAAAATCATGGACACAGCAGAGAGGAACAGGGAAGCAGGCTGGGATATTTCCAAGGATTTTTACTCTAAGAAGCGTGCCATTGTATGAATTCATAATGAACGGGGATGCGTATTTCCTCGCAAACTTTCTGCGCTGGGCCACAAAAAACTATAGTATGGTTGATCGGCGTTCGGAAGAATCTTTAGAGACGGAGAATATTCCGTGGCTTCGAGAACATGATTTGCCTTCTGCAGTTACGAGGGAGAGGAGCTGAGCTTTGCTAGGAACCCAGCGGTAGAGAGAATCAGGTCTTCTATTTTGAGCGTCCGTGTTTGACGGTCGCTTAGATCAGCTTTTGTTGGTACAGACGGACTTGCTGTCTTTGCTCTTAGGAAATTTTATACTTATAACGGTTAGGCACTGTAGTGTTGAGATACGAATCTGGATTTCGCCTCCGGGTAGGGAGTCGTCGTTCTGTACGCAGCATTCAGTGATTGAGAGCACTTCTTTTGTCTATACTCAACGTTGAGACATTATCTGAAATCTGTCCATGTGGCTGGAAAATCGCGTTTCTTGTCTGTAGAGCACGAAGAGGAGAAGACAATATTAGATTTAACTAGTCAGAGAACCGGCTTTTGCCAACCTAGCGTTTAAATGAGTTTTTATTTTGTGCCTGGAGTTCTTCCATCATCGCAGACGTGTACGAGAACCATCACTCCGAAGCACCGGGCGCAGTACATAAGGTGATATTGCTAACTGCTTCGGCTTATTAGGGCTATGAAGTTAAACAGCTGTGATCATGTAAGTTTTATTCCCACTGAGGCAGCACACCGCTGGATATCATCTTTGAAACTTAGTGCCTTCTAGTATTTGGTGCGTAGATGATGTCAGTCATCTCGCGGTATTTATATTAGGTCGCGTAGCCATAAAAAGGGGCAGTTTTGGGCTGTTGACCAGTAATATAAGTTAGGAAATTCGTTTGTATTTCTTTATGTCCAATGGACATTGATATATAAACATTTGTAGTATATAACAGGGGTTTTAATCTACAGCAAATGTATATGCAGAAACAACATTTATTATTTAGATGTTACTAGTTCCCTTAATCATTCATTTATGTTTATCTTGTAATTCGTATGTTAAAGAGCAAGAAGGAGGATATAATATCACAACTAAGAGATCCTAAGATCTGGTACAGGGAGTAGTCAGACAGGGCCAAATCTTCATTTTTGCGTTCAGTATTTCCCTTTGCGCACATTCATTTTTACACCAGTCTCGAGTTGCATCTTGGAAGTGGACAATGAAATCATCTCTTTACGGAGATAACCAGGAGTTAAGAAAAGATTTTGAAGAGGAGCTAAAAGTGGCGAACAAATTGTATTGCTACATCGTGGTGGCATTGTGTACAAACTTGCGGACGAGCTAATCAAGACAGAAGAAATTTAGTTTATACCATACCCGAAGGTCTGTGGTTGCCCTCCTTTCCCTAAATGCAAGGATGAAGTTTGTGAATATTACTATGAGACTTAAGATCAGTCCTATGCTGAGGAAATGAGCGTCCTAGGCAGATCGTCCTAGCGACTGTGAGTGGTTGGTTTGCCTTGGTCTTGCATCTCATTTCAAGAGTGAATTTGTCTGGTGTAAGTGATTGTGATGATGGTGGTACAATGAAGCGTTGTACCTGTGTTTTTACGAATTAAGAGAAGAGAGAGAGAGAGAGAGAGAGAGAGAGAGAGAGACCCGATGGCCGGCACATATTAAGGTCCCAATGATACAGACGAATCACCATCAACAGCGTCGCAAACCTAAGTCTTTAAGACACTTCGGAGGTTTAGAATCTAATCAGTTATTGATGGACAGACTGGTGGTCAGGAACTTGATGCCAAGTGCTGGAGGTGAAAACGTCTTCGGCAACATGCACTCGAATGGTTACCCCTTAGTCGTGCGACCTACGTTCCCTTCACTAAACTATCCACACTTAATCCACACGGAGATAAATGTTTTTTTTTTCCTTTCTAGACTGTTCAATAATTACAGCGCTTGTGCCAAATCATTAATACATAACATGTAACGATGTAAAGCTCACATAACGAAGAGAAAGAAATAATTCCAGACAAGCTGGGGAATTCTAGTGAAAAACTATAAAAGTTTTTTAAGAAGAATAAGACACGCAAGGCAAGCTAGTAAATGCAGCAGAACACTCCGTACGTCTCTAGCCGAACTGCAGATGCAAGGCTTCATCCATGGGCCACATGAGCGTTTGTGTGTCCACAAATCGCGTCCTGAGGGCTCTCCGTCGACTGCGTACGATTTCAGTAATAGGAGGAAAAGCAGTGCCACTACTTGGAAATGTACTTTCTCAGGAGTGTTTCTCTAATTTAGATTCGTGTCCACACACTACTGTATATATATTGAATAACTCCATTTCAGTCCGAACAGGCCTTGAAAGGCCCAACTGTACCGACCGAGCGCCATCTCATCCTAAGCTGATGGGCGTCACTGGATACGAAT
This sequence comes from Schistocerca piceifrons, assembly GCF_021461385.2. Classification (NCBI taxonomy): domain Eukaryota; kingdom Metazoa; phylum Arthropoda; class Insecta; order Orthoptera; family Acrididae; genus Schistocerca; species Schistocerca piceifrons. The sequence continues at coordinate 342,154,232 of NC_060144.1, read as the reverse complement.
ATGGAGGGGTATGTGGTCAGCACATTACTTCCCGGCCGCTGTCAGTTCTCGTGACCGGAGCCGCTACTTTTCAGTGACAACTCAGTGGCCGCCAGAATTCACTTAACGGCCGAGAACAGCAGCATTTGCGTAGAGTTTCCAGTGCTAACGGTCAAGCAATACTGAGTGAAACAACCACAGAAAATGTGGGACGCCAGACGAACGTGTCCGTTAAGACAATGTGGCGAGATTTGGCGTTAATGAGCTACGGCAGCAGACGACCGACGCGAGTGTCTTTGCTAACAGCAAGACGTCGCCTACAGCGCCTCCCACGGGCTCGTAACTGTATCGGTTTGGCCCGTGGCGTGATCAGACGAGTCCCGATTTGAGTTGATGAGAGCTGGCGGTAGGGTTCGAGTGTGGTGCAGACCCCACGTAGCCATGGACCCAAGTTGTCAACAAGGCAATGTGCAGGCTGATGCTAGGGTTCGAGTGTGGTGCAGACCCCACGTAGCCATGGACCCAAGTTGTCAACAAGGCAATGTGCAGGCTGATGCTAGGGTTCGAGTGTGGTGCAGACCCCACGTAGCCATGGACCCAAGTTGTCAACAAGGCAATGTGCAGGCTGATGCTAGGGTTCGAGTGTGGTGCAGACCCCACGTAGCCATGGACCCAAGTTGTCAACAAGGCAATGTGCAGGCTGATGCTAGGGTTCGAGTGTGGTGCAGACCCCACGTAGCCATGGACCCAAGTTGTCAACAAGGCAATGTGCAGGCTGATGCTAGGGTTCGAGTGTGGCGCAGACCTCACAAAGTCATAGACCCAAATTGTAAACAACACTGCGCAAGGCGGTGGTGACTACGTAATGGTGTGGGTTGCACTTCCATGGAATGAACTGGGTCCTCTAGGCTTTAAGCGGCTTGGAGACTATCTGTAGCCATTCATGGACGTCATGTTCGCAAACAACGAGGGAATTGTTATGGATGACAATTCGCCATGTCACCGGCCTACAGTTGTTCACGATTGGTTTGAAGAACATTCTGTGTATTCGAGCTCATGATTTGGCCACTCAGGTCGCCCGACACGAATTCCATCGTACGTTTATGGGACGTAATCGAGATTTCAGTTTGTGCACAAACTCCTGCACTGGCAACACTTTTGTAATTATTGACGGCTATAGAGACAGCATTGCTCAATATCTCTCAATTACAGCAACTAGTTGAGTCGATGCTATGTCGAGTTGCTGTACTACGTACTAACGGCAAAAGAACTCCCGACAAGATGTTAGGAGGTAACCCATGACTTTTGACACCTCAGTGCAAATACAAGTAACACCTGAGTAGCTAGCAGATTATTAAGAAGGTTCTGCAACATACTCTTGCTACTTTAATTATTGTTTTCAAACTGAGACAAATATTCTGCAAAATACCTAATTTACACATAGGCCTGGTAAGTCACTGTCTAATGCGCCAAGGACCCTCGATCGCGGTGTTTCTGTTTACCATAGTCACGCTGTTTCTCTCTCTCTCTCTCTTTCTCTCTCTCTCTCTCTCTCTCTCTCTCTCTCTCTCGCTCGCTTGCTCTTTCTCTCTCTTCCAAACACGCACATAAACATAAAGAATTGCATGTAATTGGCATACATGGAAGACAAACCAATACCAGTCACTAGAGCAACGTTTCTTTCATTGTAGCGTTCAGTTGGAGGGCGACTGTCAATGTCCCTTGTAGTCATAACAGCTGCAGTGTAGTAGGTTTTTGCATCACTTCATGTACAAGTTTACATCGCTTTTGTCAGTCGGTAGATCTGAGAATTTCTCACAACGATTCATACTCGCGTTGGCAAGACCAAGGCAACCATTACATCCAGCCCGTACAAAGAACAGTCCTTTTATAAATACAGAGCAATTACGATTACAGATCCTGACAGCTGATAAAATTAAAAGTCGAATGACTGCAGTCACGAATAAATTACTACAACGCTCAAAAGTATCCGCTCAAAAGACCGGAATTACTTTCCGCCTGATTTGCGTGGAACTCGCAAACATAACTGTCTTGCAGGTCCTTCAATCACTTTTAGGTACCGTGCTCTGTGAGAACCATGCTCTGCAAGGCAGTAGCTTCTGTCGTAAATACCACTATACTACAAGTGTCAGAAAACACCTTCTAGAGATGAGATGGTCCTTAACTCTTGTAAATTCAGTTTTTTACGATGAGCGACGTTTTTAAAATATTAGCACTCTCATTAGCATCTGAGACAACTAATGTCCATAATACTGCCAGTTAAATCATTCCTTAACCCTTGCTGGAAGCTAAATTCATTTTCGATTAAGAGATTGTTGAAGAATGTCTGAATAACAGTTCAGCAACTCGTAAAACTTGTAGTCTTTCTTTCTAAAAAAGGTTTTCTAAACACCTAATAATCGTCATTCGCTTTGCGAGAGTTGTTGTATAAGCTCATTAGTGAACTAACCAGTTGGTAACTATAATTAACAGCGTCTAGCGGACTATCAGTACCATCAACGTATCACTGGTAATTTCACTGTATTCGTGATCGCTCGTCGATCTGGGTGCAGTTTGAAAGTCATTCATCCCCCTTGTGATCTAAAAAAGAAAGTGAATTAAAAATCTACGTTATCCACGAAAAGTGAGTTTTACATGGTCTGAACTTTAAGTTAAAATGACGAACAATTTTATTATGGATCTGGATTAAGACCCAGTACCTATGCGCAATGTTAACTAAACCAAGTTTTCGTGGCTGATCGAGATCTAACAAACGACTGATTTTCTTTGCCTGACTAGACATAATAAGACGTGATGTACCTCATTTTTAGCCAGATTCAACTGCCCAGTATGAAACTGATATTCCAAACACTAATTTCTGAACTGGACCGAGACTCTTACCATTAACTAATGTTCCCGTTAACTAACCACGGAAGATGTTAAATATGATTTTCACTCACAAGCAAAAAACTTGAAATGACTTGATGTACAGTTTTGTGTTGGACGGGGATTTGAACGAAGCAAATGATCAGATTGTTAACTAAGTACAATAAAATATCAGATATCGAATTTTCTCAGCAGTAGATAGATCTCTGAAACGAAATGAGCCCAAATGAACAATCTCTGCCTTCCAGGCATTAATGCGTGGCATCTATCGCTGTTGTTTTCTAACCACGAATGGATATTAAATATAGGTTTCTTTCACCCGTAGTGAGATGTGTGCATTTTTGAACTACGATTAACGTGATGGAGAATTCAATGCTAACTGGAAATATAGTTCCGCAGACATCGTAGTCGATTACACACCAAGAGGCGTTAACTATCAGATTCTTTTTCACCTGTAGCTGGGAATTGCATATCTGAATTTGAAATGATGTGACGAAAAGTTCTGATTTCACTGGGAGTCGAAGCCATCACTAACCATTATTGTTGAAAACGGATGGAGTAATGTTAAATAAAACCACAACAATTACTTTCAGTCAGCAGTTAGGTGTTATCAATCTAGAGCTTGAAAACGACAGGACGAAAAAGTTTATGCTGCACCACGATTCGAATCCAAACACATACCATAGGTGCAGACCTTGAGCAGTTTTTAAGCTTAAGCAAACAACATATTCATGGAACTGTATCGTCACCAAGGTATCATATACCACGAGTGGGAAAATCCGAGCTCTAATACCAGTCCAGAACCAATATATTGAGCATCTCAAGCTCAAATAAAAGATGAAATACGAGCCCCATGACTTTACATGGCGTTTGGTTCGTCAGTTACAACAAAATTACTAGTGTAAGAAAGTATTCTGATAGACTCTCTACATGTCGACACATCCACTTTTGTCATAGGCAAACATAACCCCTAGTGGAGGGAGATTAAAATTGAAGAGGAAGACTTAGGTATGAATACAATAAGCTAGTTAAGAAGGTTGTAGGCTTCCCCTGTCCATGCGGCAGATGGAAAAAATGAGGCAGATGGAAAAAATTACTAAACAGTTTATTATTTCGAAAGTAATCACCATAACAGCTAATACATTTATACCACAGTGATACCAGATAGTCAGTGCCTTCATGGAAAAAAATATTTGTGGTTACCTATGGAACCAGGATTGTACCTAGAGGGGCACATCTTCGTCCGAAGCAAATCGATGGCCAGTTACTTTCTTTGGGGCTCCAAATGTATGGAAATCACATGGGAGGGGATCGCGACTTCGCCTGAAAGTAGGCTACTTTAAGTTATCTCTGTTTCCGTGCATTATAGAAGTTTATTCCCCTCTTTACATCTGCAGCTATGTTTGTGAGACAGAATGTAACTAACTACCCTGAGTTTGCGTTAGAAGATATTATCGGGCACAAATTACAAGCATACGTTCGATGTTCGCTGAATATAGAATGAAAATTAACTTAGTGTGCTTAATACTATTCCTCGCATAATGAATATCTATGCGTACATGTAATTTCAGAAAATTTGATAGACTTAACTGATTTTAGAATCTTGCAGGTTTTTACAAAGCCTTTTCTGTCTTTCGTTTTTTTATGTATCCGGACTGATCTGCAAGCTCACAGGTTACAGGATATGATAGGGCAATTGCTCTGAGCCGTTACGTTGGCGAACATTCTTCTGGGATTTGAAGATAGGTCATTTCTTCCATTGTTCAGATGTACCTCGCATTAGGCGTGTGTGAATTTCATCTCCTCTGAAGATGACCATGTCTTAAGTTCTTTATTCCCTTATGTTACATCTAATTTGTAAATTAAGCTCTGTATAAACAGATTGCGTGGACATATGCCGAGATTTTGCGGTAGACCGTAAGTGCTTATCATGTCCACGGGACAACCAGCAAGTGCCAAGCGCCCTATCATATGTCTCAATGAAGTGATCATTAATTGTATTCCTGTTAGTTTGTTGTGTTAATAAGAACTAGTGGTATAATAAATTTGCATTATAGGTAGTTAAGTCGATTATCATTATCCTCAAGTGTACCGAAGCAAGTCTCGCCGTATTTTCATGATTATACTATATCACCTAAATTTTATTGAATTCAGTTATATGGTTTGGTTAAGCCATGTTGGGACGTTGCTGGTAGCCATATGATTCCTTATTATCCGCTGATCCCGTGCTAGTGTTTTCCCTTACACGATCCTTATCCAAAATTCCGGCCGTATTCCGTTATACCATTGCCCAACAGAATGCGGCAGCATTCAGTCATTGTTTAATGTTTGAATGTTGTTCAGCAGTGACTCACATGTGAAAGATTAATTAGCTAATAGATCTCTCCGGCAGTCGGAGAGTATAATTAAAGTATAGCAAGTACGACACGTACAGTCATTTAACAGTTTCCATTCAAGTAGCGTCGCTACACCCTACAAGTTAGGTGATTGGGCAGATTTATGACTGCAATGAAAAGAATACCCCTAGCTGCATACTGGCGTTGATATAAGTCAAGGGGACAGTTGAAAATGTGTGGCCCGACCGGGACTCGAACCCGGGATCTCCTGCTTATATGGCAGACACTCTATCCATCTGAGCCACCGAGGACACACAGGACAGTGCGATTGCAGGGATTTATCTCCGGCACGCCTCCCGTGAGACCCACAACCCCACCTTACCGTCCCGCACTATATCCATAGTGCCCCTGCCCATTATACTCATTACTCGCTGCTTTTTGCCGGTTGCCGTAAGAGTTCGGGCACTGTTTGTGCATCCGCACAGAAGAAGATAGTCAAATTGCCGGTGCCCCTTAACTATATATATATATATATATATATATATATATATATATATATATATATATATATATATATATATATATATATACTCCTGGAAATTGAAATAAGAACACCGTGAATTCATTGTCCCAGGAAGGGGAAACTTTATTGACACATTCCTGGGGTCAGATACATCACATGATCACACTGACAGAACCACAGGCACATTAACACAGGCAACAGACCATGCACAATGTCGGCACTAGTACAGTGTATATCCACCTTTCGCAGCAATGCAGGCTGCTATTCTCCCATGGAGACGATCGTAGAGATGCTGGATGTAGTCCTGTGGAACGGCTTGCCATGCCATTTCCACCTGGCGCCTCAGTTGGACCAGCGTTCGTGCTGGACGTGCAGACCGCGTGAGACGACGCTTCATCCAGTCCCAAACATGCTCAATGGGGGACAGATCCGGAGATCTTGCTGGCCAGGGTAGTTGACTTACACCTTCTAGAGCACGTTGGGTGGCACGGGATACATGCGGACGTGCATTGTCCTGTTGGAACAGCAAGTTCCCTTGCCGGTCTAGGAATGGTAGAACGATGGGTTCGATGACAGTTTGGATGTACCGTGCACTATTCAGTGTCCCCTCGACGATCACCAGTGGTGTACGGCCAGTGTAGGAGATCGCTCCCCACACCATGATGCCGGGTGTTGGCCCTGTGTGCCTCGGTCGTATGCCGTCCTGATTGTGGCGCTCACCTGCACGGCGCCAAACACGCATACGACCATCATTGGCACCAAGGCAGAAGCGACTCTCATCGCTGAAGACGACACGTCTCCATTCGTCCCTCCATTTACGCCTGTCGCGACACCACTGGAGGCGGGCTGCACGATGTTGGGGCGTGAGCGGAAGACGGCCTAACGGTGTGCGGGACCGTAGCCCAGCTTCATGGAGACGGTTGCGAATGGTCCTCGCCGATACCCCAGGAGCAACAGTGTCCCTAATTTGCTGGGAAGTGGCGGTGCGGTCCCCTACGGCACTGCGTAGGATCCTACGGTCTTGGCGTGCATCCGTGCGTCGCTGCGGTCCGGTCCCAGGTCGACGGGCACGTGCACCTTCCGCCGACCACTGGCGACAACATCGATGTACTGTGGAGACCTCACGCCCCACGTGTTGAGCAATTCGGCGGTACGTCCACCCGGCCTCCCGCATGCCCACTATACGCCCTCGCTGAAAGTCCGTCAACTGCACGTACGGTTCACGTCCACGCTGTCGCGGCATGCTACCGGTGTTAAAGACTGCGATGGAGCTCCGTATGCCACGGCAAACTGGCTGACACTGACGGCGGCGGTGCACAAATGCTGCACAGCTAGCGCCATTCGACGGCCAACACCGCGGTTCCTGGTGTGTCCGCTGTGCCGTGCGTGTGATCATTGCTTGTACAGCCCTCTCGCAGTGTCCGGAGCAAGTATGGTGGGTCTGACACACCGGTGTCAATGTGTTCTTTTTTCCATTTCCAGGAGTGTATATATATATATATATATATATATATATATATATATATATATATAGTCCACTGATCGTGATCGAGCCAAATATCTCGCGGAATAAGAGTCAAACAAAGAAACTACAAAGAACGAAACTTGTCTAGCTTGAAGGGGGAACCAGATGGCGCTATGGTTCGCCCGCTACATGGCGCTGCCATACATCAAACGCATATCAACTGCGTTTTTTTAAATAGAAACTAAAACATTCATGTTTATTTACGTACTACACGAATATGTAATAAAAAATGGGGGTTCGTATTTTAAAAAACGCAGTTGATATGCGTTTGACCTATGGCAGCGCCTTCTAGTGGGCGAACCATAGCGCCATCTGGTTTCCCCCTTCAAGCTAGACAAGTTTCGTTCTTTGTAGTTTTTTCGTTTGACGCTTATTTCGTGAGATATTTGGCACGGTCACTATCAATGGACCACTCATATATATATATATATATATATATATATATATATATATATATATATATATACTCCTGGAAATGGAAAAAAGAACACATTGACACCGGTGTGTCAGACCCACCATACTTGCTCCGGACACTGTGAGAGGGCTGTACAAGCAATGATCACACGCACGGCACAGCGGACACACCGGGAACCGCGGTGTTGGCCGTCGAATGGCGCTAGCTGCGCAACATTTGTGCACCGCCGCCGTCAGTGTCAGCCAGTTTGCCGTGGCATACGGAGCTCCATCGCAGTCTTTAACACTGGTAGCATGCCGCGACAGCGTGGACGTGAACCGTATGTGCAGTTGACGGACTTTGAGCGAGGGCGTATAGTGGGCATGCGGGAGGCCGGGTGGACGTACCGCCGAATTGCTCAACACGTGGGGCGTGAGGTCTCCACAGTACATCGATGTTGTCGCCAGTGGTCGGCGGAAGGTGCACGTGCCCGTCGACCTGGGACCGGACCGCAGCGACGCACGGATGCACGCCAAGACCGTAGGATCCTACGCAGTGCCGTAGGGGACCGCACCGCCACTTCCCAGCAAATTAGGGACACTGTTGCTCCTGGGGTATCGGCGAGGACCATTCGCAACCGTCTCCATGAAGCTGGGCTACGGTCCCGCACACCGTTAGGCCGTCTTCCGCTCACGCCCCAACATCGTGCAGCCCGCCTCCAGTGGTGTCGCGACAGGCGTGAATGGAGGGACGAATGGAGACGTGTGGTCTTCAGCGATGAGAGTCGCTTCTGCCTTGGTGCCAATGATGGTCGTATGCGTGTTTGGCGCCGTGCAGGTGAGCGCCACAATCAGGACTGCATACGACCGAGGCACACAGGGCCAACACCCGGCATCATGGTGTGGGGAGCGATCTCCTACACTGGCCATACACCACTGGTGATCGTCGAGGGGACACTGAATAGTGCACGGTACATCCAAACCGTCATCGAACCCATCGTTCTACCATTCCTAGACCGGCAAGGGAACTTGCTGTTCCAACAGGACAATGCACGTCCTCATGTATCCCGTGCCACCCAACGTGCTCTAGAAGGTGTAAGTCAACTACCCTGGCCAGCAAGATCTCCGGATCTGTCCCCCATTGAGCATGTCTGGGACTGGATGAAGCGTCGTCTCACGCGGTCTGCACGAGCAGCACGAACGCTGGTCCAACTGAGGCGCCAGGTGGAAATGGCATGGCAAGCCGTTCCACAGGACTACATCCAGCATCTCTACGATCGTCTCCATGGGAGAACAGCAGCCTGCATTGCTGCGAAAGGTGGATATACACTGTACTAGTGCCGACATTGTGCATGCTCTGTTGCCTGTGTCCATGTGCCTGTGGTTCTGTCAGTGTGATCATGTGATGTATCTGACCCCAGGAATGTGTCAATAAAGTTTCCCCTTCCTGGGACAATGAATTCACGGTGTTCTTATTTCAATTTCCAGGAGTGTATATATATATATATATATATACTGTATGTTCGAAAGAACAGATACCATCTTCATATATATATATATATATATATATATATATATATATATATATAGATTTATAGCTAGCCACTGAGGTAGATCCCACGTTCCGTAGTAACTTGGTGTTACTGCAATAAGTTTAAAGCAAAGGCGAATTAATTATATTCATGCGTTGTGTCCAAAATTTCTCTAGAATTAACGTCAGCTGGAGTTTGTCGTATTCATCACCAATGGTCTGCAAACCACCTAGATTTCAGAGCTGTCTGGTTTGGAATTAACCTCTTCATAAACCATATTACAGTCAATGACTGTGAAAAGAGGTGCTTTCATGGTAGATAAATCACAAAATGTTGCTCTCAATCTACATCTTCTGCGGTGTCGATGCAAATCTCCTGATATTTAACAGCAACTTTCTAATCCATCTGCGAGCAGTGTGGTGCTTTTCCCCCCGAATGTCCTCATTCCGGTTGTGAAAAGTGGCGATCAATTGTGCACACTCGCTATTGAACGCATCGTATTATCCCCGTGTGAGGGCGGCGGCGCGCCACAAAGCGCGTAATTCTTTTTGCTGTACAACGCGGCGGTAATGGTAGGCTTGGCGGGATAAATGCTGTCGTTAGCGAGTGTTGGCGCCGATAGAGAATTATTCGTGACTTTCTACGCCAGTGAGGTCACCGGTGACCCGCCGGACCCCTACGCAGGTGTAGCTGCGGGCGTCATGTGTGGAAAGGAAAGATTGTGCAAGCAGAGTTTCACCGCGGTCCGTGGTGCACGTTTCCGCTATCTCCAGAGATCGACTTCGATTTCGTTCTCGTCAGACGGTGCCTTCACATCTAAGCTACTACCGGATACGGGACGTCACAGTCCGCTATCTGTTTTTGCTGTCAGTTACTGTAGAAAACGAGATGCGGTTGTTCCATTTCTTAACGATAAACTGTATAAGCTGCTCACTAATGCATTGAACTGTGCTGGCCGCGATAGGGTGAGGTAACTAAAGCCCTTGTCACACGGACCGTGCTGTCGAACGTCAACGCTGAGCGTGCCAAGTTCAACGTGCTGCTGAAGGCTCTGGAAAGATGCGCCTTGTGCATACGGTACGTGGGCCCCAACGTGGTATACGTGATCGCGACGCACTCCAGCGGCAGTTGTGGGATGTTTCTATTCGTAAATCATATTGTTAACGCGGCGCGAGTAAAATTCCCATGTTAGCTCTATTAAAACGCACGTTTCCTCCATTGTTCATATCCTAGTCACGTTGTTCTATATGTAATGTACACGAAATCTTCAATATCGATGTACATGTTTTAAGACAAAAAGGAAAGTACTATGTCCAATCAATAAGGACACAGGCTTATAAAAGTTCCATTACAAACAGTGCGGCACGAATTTCCAACAGTTCTCCACATAAGATAAACGTTTTTTATGTTTCCCACATTTTGGTAAAACTCTAAGGTCATTCTTACTTGATCACTGTTCCTAACCAGTAGCAGAATCTTTAAAACACGTCGATTACGAAACTCAAAAGAAAAAGGAACAAAATATCTTTACACAAGTAGCGCAAGCTGTCCTGTAGATTAAATCAATCGAACAAACTCACTCCTCATAAACATGTGAACTTATATTTACGTAACATCCAATATGTAATATATACTTACATTAAACTAATAATAAAGCATCAGAACCTATTAAATACGCGAATGTTAGAAAAAAAATACGTAAGCTACGCGAGACGCTAACCATCGTCTTACCACCTATGTGGTCATGGATCACTGACGCTACTTACTACGCTAAAATAACAACACTTCCCGCGTGGCCAATTTTAATGTGTTACCACATGCTAAATGCTTTAATCGTAGCTATGTTACTACCTGAATTTTAATTATAACAAATTCTACGAAGAACAATGGATTTCTGGTGGATCCTCAGTGTGTCGCTACCTTCAAATGACATACGACTACTCTCATAATACGCAAGTTACAATAATTCTTTTGCCACGATTATGACGTTTCTCATTATTTTATTGCAACGAATCACACAGTTAATCGAGGGGTTTTCGAGTGATTCTCAATTTGCTGGTGCTCAGAATCGGCATATATACGTATAAGCTAGAAATGAATGCCAATATGGCGCCTCACAGCTCTGTGCTGAAGAGAGATGGCGTGCGTGTGACGTAGTTGGCGTTGTGCCATCTGATTGGTCAACGCAAAAATGCACGCTGAGAATATCTGACATACTAGATATTGCTCTGCACGTTCGGAAAGACTACCGAACTTGCTGTTCCACGAAATGATTTCAGAAACTCGGCACGCTCAACGCTCAGCTTTCGGATGCACGGTCCGTGTGCCGACGGCTTAAGACAGACCAATTTAAATACACAAAAGAAGTGAGTATTCCAGAATGGGAGAAGGGAACGAAATTAAACTTCACAAACTGAGGTGGTGTGTCGTGTTACTCCAGTGATCCAGTGATAAGTGATACAGAAAAATCTGCGAACAACTTGGCAGTATGAAGACATTTATCAGCACGAAGATGTACCCTCTCTGTTCTGGATGTTTACAGTGATTTGTTTGGGAAGGGTGTCAGAAAGCCGCTGCACCCTCTCCTAGGGCTAGCTTGCCTGCAGCTGTTGTAACTGGTTTTGAAATTCTAGAGGATAGCACCAGTGCGGAATTTACGTCGGAGCTGGTTCAAAACAAGTTCTATAGGGGAGAGATCTGAAGGTCTTGATGGGAATAACTCAACATCACGATCATAGGTCATACAGAAACATGTCACGCACTGAATTGTAGGCACAATGGTACTGTCGCATAGGAAGTAACACATGAGCTTTGAGTTTGCGAGTGTCTTCCGGCTATGCCGCCAGATCTCTCAATCACTACCAACCCTGATCTGAAGTCATACTCGATGGTTGCTAGCACCATGACGTCTTAGTGCTGTGGCTCACCCAAACGCTGGATGAAGGGAACTTCTCTCCACGGCACCGTCGTCCTCGCCGATGGCGGTCTTCTGGGAAACTGCAGAAAAGCGACAAATCGTTGCACACAGTGCGACGCCATTCATCAGCAGTCCTCGTTTCCCAGCCGTGGCACCACTCCAAACGCAGCTGTTTGTGTTGTGGAGTTAGTGGCATCATATACATGGGACAGGAATTTGCTACTCCGTCTGCCGCTAGTGTGATACCAGCGGTGTTGGATGATACAGAGAATGATATAGAATGTTTCATGAACTCTATTACTTGGTCTCGAATGGTAGAGGCACCGATGTCAATGGGTTGCGATGTCTTCCTTTGTGATGGTCACAAGTCGACCGGAACGTTAACGACGAATATGCCTCCCGTCAAGTTCATATGCAGTACATCAGATACAGGTTCCACACTAACCCCCAACAAGTCTGTACAACACACGATTCGACAAGCGGGCCAGCAGAGAGTCACAATGAGATACTTTTCAAAACCTGTCAGATGCTGATAATGTTGTCTCACACGAGTACGTGATTACTCAACACTTTGGGCTTACGCGCCCCATAGATACTGTACCAGAGTTGCTAACAATACTAAACAGGAACAACACTAATGCACCCTGGTGACCTTTCTACATGTCACAGACAATTGCAGCTGTAATCTTTCACATACCGCCGAAAAAGTGTACGACTGTGAAGTTACATAGACATCCGACCACGTCTTCTGGATACTTCACTGTTTTTTCATGTAGTTTATAACCAGAACCAGTAAATATATCGTGCGATTTTTGCTATGCAAATCCTTTGGTGCGTCGACGTGATTTTTAACGTTTCTAGCTGTCTTAATATAAAACTGATTTCTTGTTTTTAAAGTGTAAATTCGAGTACCGCGTTTTACGGACTACAAAACGCACTTTTTCCTTCGAAACGCACTATTCGCAAGTGGAATGGGGTTGGAGGGATAAGATAGTGGTGCTGAAAGTACCCTCCGCCCCATACCATTAGGTGGCTTGCGGAGATGTACATGTAGACAAATTGTCTGCAAAATTCAAGTGCACCTTATACGAGAAATTAATACAAAAACGTGCAGTGTTTGATTTAAAATTCCCTCCAGTCTTAAAAATGGCAATATATTCGATGCCACGAGAAACTTATCTCTATCTGGCAACTATGGATTCAACTGGCAGCAGCAGTGTATCCATGCGACGAACGTGAGTTGCAGGGATTCACAAGCTTGCTAACATTGTCTCCCTCCCGTCTCGCTATCTAGCCTATGATGTCTCATTGCGGTCTATGGTGCCAGTGAACTTGAATTTGAGAGGTGGCAGAAGCCCCCTCTCATATTTCTATTTACTCTGAGCAATTCGATTTTCCTCTCTAATTGCATGCAGTGAAAAGTTGCTATTCCCTCACACGAGGACTTCCTACGCAGCATCTCTCATCACCCGGGTGGTCCGGTGACAGTCGGGCTCTGGTGATCTTGAAAGGGTTAAGCCGACGGGTGTGAGGGAGTCGAGTGAATGCTTTCCAGACGCCGACATTGTCATAATAGCGGCGGAGACACGCCCGCAGGGACCTGAAGGAGCGGCTGGGCTAGAGGTTCCGTTACTTCGCAGCAACTTAGCGAAAACACTTTCTGGCGGGCTACCAGCGAGGCGTGGGAATGACTTGTGTACCCAGGCAGCCTTGGTGGGCAAGTTCCCACGTTTTCTGCAAAATCGTAACTGTGATTGGCTTGCTCAGGGCATAGCTCCGTGACATAGCAAAATCGGCGCAGAAATTGGCGCCAAGAATCTCCATTGGTGGAATGGTAGTGCTTCGGCAATAGAGTGGAATTTTCCGCCGGTTTTCGAGTTGCTGATTGGAACGTTTAACCACGGCCACTGTCGTGGGGGCGGGAATGTTCTGTGTTCGGTTTGTATAGGTGCTCTTGTGGTAGTCGGCTCTCGCCTTTCGGTTGGAGTAGGTTACAAGACTGAGCTCTCGCTGCCCTGGAGAGCTTGCCTTCCGTGGGCTGTCTAATATACTTTTATTTAATTGTAACTGTTTGACGAAGTTGCTGAAGTTTCGACTTCATCGTAACTTTCCGAGTACAGTTGGCAATTGAGCGTTCTGCGTACAAGAGGCCTATGTTGTCTGTCTTGAGCAGTTTTGGCTAAAGTTGACTGTATCGGAGTTACTGTGTGACTTCGCTTGTTAAAATCAATCACTGTACCGTCAGTGATTGTGTGGCGAGCCTTCTTCGTCTCCCTCAGAGGCGCATTTGTATTGCTAGGAAGTCTTTAGTCTGGAACAACCAGACCAGGATAATTTGTTTCGGGATATACTCGCGACATAATCATCACCATGACGGGACGTCGAAGCAACCAGCCATCGCCTCCAGTACGCCAGATCGTGTCGTTGCAGTTAAGAAGACAGCTTGGTAATGTACGTCCGCAGCACCGGCAAAGCAGGCAATTTTGCTAGGTGATAATCAGAGCTCAGCACAGCGCGCCTGTTCGTCTTTTCTAACTTTGTTCTGTCTTGGACGTTCATTGTCTGAGTTCTCACTACTGTAGCAGCAATTTATGTTGGGTTGGCTGTGTGTTTCTCTTAAGATTTGAGTTGCAAGGAATTGGCTCCACATACCACTTCGTCATAAATGTCACAATCTAGTTTAGGGACAATTTCACTTTTACAGCATTTATTTGAGTATCCAATTTGGGCCAATTTGATATATTGTAAATGTTTCACGTGTTTTGTTTATTATTTTGAGTTTAGTGATAATAAATCATATTGTTATTCTGGACAGAACTTTCATTCTGTTAATCGGTAGAGCAACCTTTTCATTTCTCACTACGTTAGTGAAACTTTCCTTTATTTAACTTATTTATCAAATTAAATTATTGCAGGTGCCAAACTCTTTTCTACTCCACTTGCAGGGTCGATTACAGTCAGTTCGCGTTTCTTTTTAATCCATGTGCAACAGCAAAAGTCGGAGTTAGAATAGGGGAGGGGGGGGGGGGGCTTAGAGCATCATTTATATATGAAGATTCTCGAAGAATTTAGTGTTAAATACACTACTAGCCCCAGCACCCCGCAAATTGAAAATGATTTGTGTTATCGGTAACAGAACAATATTTTCCTTAGTAGCTAGTTTCGTAATGGAAAAAATGGGCTACAAATTGAAAGTGATAGCATATGCAGAAGAAAATGGAAACATAGCAGCTGAACGGCGTTTCGGCCTTCTCCGAACAGGAAAAAAACCATTCGCGATTGGAAAGAAGGGAAAAAATGAGGAAGACTGAATTTGGAAATAAAGAACAGAATGTTTAATGTCCAAAACTAGAAGATGACGTATTGAAGTGGATTCAAGGACACCGCCAATATGGCACTGAAACTAATACAAAAATAATTCCAATATACGCTCGTAAGCTAGCGCTACAGTGGAACTCAATGAACTTTAAGGGTGGAGTTGGTTGGTGCTACAGGCTTATAAAGCGTCATAGGCTTAGCACTCGAACCAAAACCAAAACCAAAATATTTCAGAAAATGCTATAAGTGTATGAAAATAAAATATTATCTTTTCATCGCTGTATTATTTATCATCAAAAGAAGACCAGTGTGGAATTAAACCAAATAACGAATACGGACGAAACTCCTCTGACATTTGATGTGGCGAGTAACAGAACTTTTGGAATGAAAGTTGCTTAAACTGTAACTATAAAAACAAGTGGACATGAAAAATGCGCCACACTGTTGTCCTTCCATGTTGTTCTGGCGGTAATAACTTTAACCCAATGATCATTTTCAAGCGCAACACAAAACCAAAAACTTTTGAAATACAGCCAGGTGTTGTTCACGTACGTGACAAGGACTGGACGGACGGGGCTGGTATGAAACTACGTATTAGAGAGAGAAGGAAGCGTGCTTTACTGGAGAAGAGTTCTGTTTTTGTGCTAGATCAGTTTAGCAGTCACTTGAAAAAGTCTGTGAAAGAGAAGCTGAGACAGGGAAATATAGAGATTGCTGTTATTCTTACTTCACACTTGATACCCCTTGATCTCTCGATAAATAGACTATATGAAGTGTATACGAGAGAGGAATGGAACAAGTGGATGATGGATGAAACCCAACATGAATTCACGCCGAAGGGACTTTGAAACGACCTACAATCAAACGAGTGTGTCAGTGGACCAAACAGATGTCTAGAGTGCGAGAAGACGCTGCTGTTACATCTTTCAAGAAGTGCGGCGTAAGTAACGCTCTGGATGGCAGTGAAGAGAACAACGATGACGGCGAAGAAGAAGAAGAACAAGAAAATTCAGATGACGATTTTCAAGGAGTTTAAAGACCAGTTCCGTTTTATAAACAACGAACTTTATTTCAGTTTTACTTTGCAATCTAATAATAAAAATGGTAAAAATACGGTGTATACGTTCTCCATGCCACTGAAAAGAGCATTCAGAGAGGACTTGAACGACATAATGTGTGTGGAACACTTAGAATGAAACCACTACCATAACGCTCTGTGAAACCAAGTATACTTTGTTCATCTGACATGCAAATTACTTTTACCAAAACCCGCGAACAACTCAAAACTTCACTCTGATTTATTCACACGCTAACTAATATGGTTACCCCTATCTACCAAAAGAAACTGCAATAAAATGATTGAAATTCATACCTTAAATATTTCAAAGCCCACTTCATTCATATATAAAGTGTTCTTACCAAATCTCAAAAATGGTATTAAAATTTCTCATGAAATTATTCCTGAGCCATGGCGGCAGGCACTAGGGTGTTCGACTTGTATCGCTGATATCGATATTCGGCTGTCCTGCTATCGTTGACTGCTCCCCCGGTGGGTTTTACGGATGAATGTGTGACGAATGAGTCTCCGGTCGGCGTTCAGTGAGCAAACTTGTGTTGAAAACAAGCCCGCGTCCCTAACCGTGGTGCGTGGGACTCGCCGTACTCGCCGCCCTTGTCTTTTGGGGCGCGCCGGATGTACGGTGCCGATCATTCGGCTCCTTGACGTGCAAAATAGTGGTGGGTTCGTCGTCTCACGTTGAACAGCTTCCCAGTTCGTAATTTGCAAGCTCCATGTTAGGTATGACTTTTATTCTGTGTTTAACTAAGAAGATCGTTGAAACTTATTGCGGCATGTGTAGCTGCCGGAGATAATTCTGAACTTGGTTCCACAATGGCTATTTTAAGGAGGCTGATGTTCCTCATTCCGTTTTTGTTCATTCGTGGAGCGTGTGTTTTATGTGGTTTTCATGCAAATTTTAACATTTTTTCAGGACATATTGTCCGTTTTGGGACTGGCTGCGGTTGTGTACGTGCCGGCAGCCGTTGACTTAATGGTTTAATCATTTGTCGTGGCAGATTTTGGTATGTTTATTTAATGTTGAAAGTGCCTTAAGGCAACTGGAAGCGATCTCTAAGTTTCGTGCTGATTTACTGGGAGACGGGTAATGTTAGAGTATTGCTCCTTAGGAATTTGGGGGCGTGCATATAATATATTCCAGGGTAGCTGTGATTTCACCTTCTTTACATTGCAATCTATTTGTGCTGCAGGCCAATTGTTAAGACTGCTCGTTCCCTGGCGTTGGCGCGTTTATGGATTCTTGTGAGGACGTCTCATCGTGGGGCCGGTCGGATTGTATATAAATATATACTGCCTGTTATGTGACCCAGTGCACAAGCCGTGGGGAGTGAACGCTCGTATTGCCTGCCGGCCGTAGCGTTATTCCTTCCGAACACTACTGTGGGCCTTACGCTGTTCTCTAAAGTTAAGTGCAATTATCGAATCATTCTGAGTCATTATGTCCGTTAGTTAAGTGAGGCCCCCTGTTAATGTTGGCGTTTCTGTAAGTCATTTTATTGGTTGAGTTATTCTAGTCCATCTTATTTAGTACTTACGTTAATCATTTGTGTATCTTTAATGAACGTGCAACTTGTTATTAATCCTGTGTGCAAGTTTTGCGACCTTGGTTGGCCCACTTTGTATTTTTAGTGTAAGCATGTTTCACTGTGGACCTTTATGTGGGCAGTTTAGTTTTATTAAGCTTTAAGATCTCTTGTTCTTTATGAAGTTGTGGTATTATGTGGCAGTGTAACTTTGCCTGTAAGTGTGTAGTGTTATTAGTCTCTTGAGACTTGGTTAAACGAGAACGATTGTTTGTGAATGATTATTCACCATGCCTACTATCAATGATTTTGGTTGTGGACGCAAAATAATATGATTCTTATTAGTGTTTATGTAATTCAATCAAAGTGAAGATCTGTATATTGCATCAGTAAGATGGCAATTGTCCGAATTGAGGTTTATAATAAAGTCTGTTTTGAGTCAAATTAAAACTGTAAAACAGTCACAAGCTTGTCCATCACCAGTGATCCCGGGCTTCCTATAACTATGATGAGATTGTAATTTTGATTTTCTAAAGAACTGGGTAGTACAACGGTTCAATTCCACAGTAACTAACATTATTATCTGTGACTACCAAAAGAAACTGCACTGAAATTACTGTAAATTCGCACCTTAAATATCTTAAATTCTACCATCCGTGGAATACATACAGATCTGTCGTACTCACCAAACCTCGGCAGAACAGTAGCCCAAAAGACCCAGACTAGCCGCCTCCACTAACCCTGTGATTTGATTGGGGGGGGGGGGGGGGACATGGGGAAGTCGTTACCAGCCAACCTCACTCATTTGTGTGCTACTATACCAGCTAGACCTATCTACCCTTTTACCTCCCCTACAGCTACTGCCAATACTGTAGGAACAGACGAAACTTCATTAGCAGGCAGCTACTGGCTATTCTCAAGAGAACTCCGATTCAATCGGTTCATTAACACACAACAGGTTAAATGATCAAACAAGGATGTGGGAATGATTCAGGAGTCCATTTATTTGTAACACAATAAAGAAAGAAAAGACATATCCATGTAAACGACACATTTCCTTCTGGGAGGTTAGTGGCAAACAAGCAACAGATACCAGAAGATAGGCTGAAAGATCTGTATATGACGATAATCTGACAGAGTTAGTATGAAACGGCTGTCAGTGGCACTTACGTTGCCATGTAGACTCTCTTATAGACAAACTAGTAACCGAAATCAAGAATATCAAAGCAGAAGGTGAAATGATCTCACTTTTTGAATTATCTTTTACACAGAAAAAAATCTAGAGTATTGCCTCCTTTTAAACCCCACACCGCTACAAAGACTGATATAGATATTATTGTCAGGGGCTGAGAAACAGCGGAAATAAAACTGAACCACACCTTCTCCACTTTGCGAAATGCAAGATAAACACCGTGATTTGTAAAGTTCAAGTGTATAACTTGCGACTGAAGTTCCGCAAAAACTGGCATTATGATTGTGCATGCATTTCAATAAAAGATTAGAAAACGCATGAGAACGGGTGCTAACTGTAAGTAATCGTAAAATATATTAGCGAAATATTTGCACCCTACAAAATTAAGTTTGTATACGAGATAACTTGTTAACTCGCCTAGCAAACTCACAAATTACATCATTTAATTGCAGACGACAAGTAATTTACAGTGGGTTATGTAACAGCGTAGAAAACGATTAGGGCTATATAACCAAAAGCTGTTGTAGACTAATATCATATAACAATGATTACTTAAACATGTTTACATTTTACAGAACTGCATAAAAGTACGCACTGACGATGTGTCAACGGTGCTAAAGCATGTTTGTGATTATATAAAAACAGTTGTTCACATAACAGGAGGACTGAAATCGAGTAATTTTCATAATTCTTGTTTATTTGAGTTGTTAATATAAAAGGCAATACTTGGCTTTCAAGGTGGTTCTTGTAACTATGTAAGTAGGCTTACTCGAGGTAGTTTGCGTTTGTGTACAGGTGTTAGTTGCTTCAGGATCTCTGTGGTGCTCCCTCATTCGTCAAACATACGTGTTGCCGTTCGTGCTGCGCTTTACTCTATATGTTCGACATCTCCTGATAGTTCTGTTTGGTACGGCTCGCACACACTTGAGCACAGTTCTAGGATAGGTCACACGGCTGGTTTCTAAGCTGCCTCCTTTGTATCTTCCCACTCTGCAACTTGCTTTACCTATGACAGCCTATGTGATCCTTCTAGTTCATATACTTACAGACTGCTACGCCCAGGTATTTCTATGAGATGGTCGACTGCAGTTGTGACTCTTCATGTTGTTGTTGTTGTTGTGGTCTTCAGTCCTGAGACTGGTTTGATGCAGCTCTCCATGCTACTCTATCCTGTACAAGCTTCTTCATCTCCCAGTACCTACTGCAGCCTACATCCTTCTGAATCTGCTTAGTGTATTCATCTCTTGCTCTTCCTCTACGATTTTTACCCTCCACGCTGCCCTCCAATACTAAATTGGTGATCCCTCGATGTCTCAGAACATGTCCTACCAACCATCCCTTCTTCTAGTCAAGTTGTGCCACAAGTCCTCTTCTCCCCAATTCTATTCAATACTTCCTCATTAGTTATGTGATCTACCCATCTAATCTTCAGCATTCTTCTGTAGCACTACATTTCGAAAGCTTCTATTCTTTTCTTGTCTAAACTATTTATCGTCCACGTTTCACTTCCATACATGGCTACACTCCATACAAATACTTTCAGAAACGTCTTCTGACACTTAACTCTAACACTCGATGTTAACAAATTTTTCTTCTTCAGAAACGCTTTCCTTGCCATTGCCAGTCTACATTTTATATCCTCTCTACTTCGACCATCGTCAGTTATTTTGTTCCCCAAATAGCAAAACTCCTTTACTACTTTAAGTGTCTCATTTCCTAATCTAATTCCCTCAGCATCACCCGACTTAATTCGGCTACAGTGACTCTTCATACTGTAGTTATAAGATAGCATATCTTCTCATTTTGTGATGCGCAACATTTCTGAACATTTAAAGCAACTTACTAATCTTTGCATCACTTTCAAATGTTACCCATACCAGACAGAATACTTGAGCAGCTTTATCCAGACACTAATTCATAATAGCTAACTGCGTCACCTGAGAAAGCCTGAGGTTTCTATTGATATTGTCCGCAAGATCACTAAGACACAACACGAACAGCAAGGGTCCCAGCATACCTCCCTGGGGTACACCAGCAGTTATTTCTACATCTATCGATGACTCTATATCCAAGATAACTTGCCGTGTCTTCCCTTCATAGAAATGTTGAAAACAGCCACAGATTTTGCTTGACACTACATACGATTGTAATTTAGATAATACATGTAGGTAAGATATTGAGTTAAACGATTTTAGGACATCGAGAAATACTGCATCTACCTGACTGCCTTGAACCGTAGCCTTCAGCACATCACGTGAGAAAACTGCGAGGTGGGTTTCACATGATCGTTGGTTTCGGAATCGGTGCTACTTGCCATGCAGGAGTTTATTCCGTTCGAGATACATTTCACCGGTCTTTGGACTAAGGATCATAATAACAAGAACACGAAAAAAGAAAAATTTTAAAACTAATTACATCAGACTACGTTTATACCAATTATTACCGAACTAAATTTTATAACTGTTCACGACTGTCTTAGGAAACGCGACTAAATGTAAGTTTTATAAAATTTATTTCATCTCAATAAAGTAGTCAAGTCATGATTGCAGTAAATTTCTTCATTATAAATGTAACAAATATGAAAGACGTTTGCTATTAATAATGAGAACCTGAAATATAAGTAACATCTAACCACAAAACAATATTATGAATTTATGATGTTAAATTAGATCTTGTTACACAGTAATGTCAATGAAGAAACATCATTGCAGTTGATCGCTGTGAAGACTGTATCTGTGCAGAACATTAAAATTTTAATGCCTTATATACATATATATATATATATATATATATATATATATATATATATATATATATATATACATATTGGATTACGATCAGCGTCGTCCAACTATCTGCATAACGGACCTGACATGTGAAAATCCTGTCTTATTTATCTTAGCAATTCTGGTGCTGCTTTCAGGGAAAGTCTACAGCAGTTAGACTGGGATGAGGTGTACCGTGAACCTGATGCCAATTTAAAATATAATTTATTTCATGACACTTTTGTAAATGCATTTGAAAACTGCTTCCCCAAGAAAATAGTTAAATATACTCGTAAGAAACCATGTAACAAACCATGGCTTAATAAGTGTATAAAAATATCTTGTAACCGGAAAAGGGAAATGTATCTGACAGCAAGAAAGAGTAGTGACCCAGAAACTAGCAAACATTAGAAAAACTACTGTGCTATATTAAGAAAAGTTATTAAAAATCCGGAAGTATGTGTATCATGTTTGAAATCAGCAACTCTGAAAATAAAATTAAAACAATTGGGAATATTATTAAAAGAGAAACAGGTCAACCAAGAGCACAGGAAGACAGTATTACCATCAGATTGAATGAAAACTTTACGAACAAAAAGTCAGAAGTTGAAAATATTTTTAATAATCGTTTTCTAAATGCTGTGGATATAGTAGGATCCAGGTGTTCATCAGAAGATGCTAGGCTGTTAATGGAAGAGGTCATATCTATGCAATTTGATACAATTGAAATCTTACCCACTTCTCCCTCTGAAATTAGGAAAATAATAAACTTGCTTAAAAGCAAAAACTCACATGAAATTGATGGCATTTCCAGCAAAATACTAAAAGGTTGTTCTCAACAGATAAGTAAGATTCTCAGCCACCTGTGTAATAGCTTTCTGGAATAGCGCATTTTCCCTGATAGACTGAAATATGCTATTGTTATACCTTTGCATAAAAAAGGGGATAGATCTGATGTCAACAATTACCGTCCAATCTCCCTTCTAACAGCTTTATCCAAAAATTTTTGAGAAAGAAATGTATTCAAGAGTAGCTTCACATATCTGTAAAAATGAAGTACTAACAAAATGCCAGTTTGGTTTCCAGAAAGGTTTTTCAACAGAAAATGCCATATATGCTTTCACCAATCAAATTTTGAATGATCTGAATAACCGAACACCATCCATTGGGATTTTTTGTGATCTCTCAAAGGCTTTTGATTGTGTAAATCATGAAATTCTGCTAGACAAGCTCAAGTATTGTGGCATGAGTGGGACAGTGCACAAATGGTTTAATTCGTACCTTACTGCAAGAGTGCAGAAAGTTGAAATAAGCAGTTCTCATAATATGCAAAGATCAGCACATTCCTCAAACTGGGGAACTGTCAAGAATGGGGTTTCACAAGGGTCGGTCTTGGGTCCTTTGTTGTTCCAAATATATATTAATGACTTGCCATTCTATATTAATGAAGAGGCAAAGTTAGTTCTCTTTTCTGATGATACAAATATAGTAATCACACCTGACAAACAAGAATTTACTGATGAAATTGTCAATAATGTCTTTCAGAAAATTATTAAGTGGTTCCTTGTAAATGGACTCTCACTGAATTTTGATAAGACACAGTACATACAGTTCCATACAGTAAATGGTATGACGCCATTAATATAGACCTTAATCAGAAGCATATAGCTAAGGTAGAATATTCAAAATTTTTAGGTGTATCCATTGATGAGAGATTAAATTGGAAGAAACACATTGATGATCTGCTGAAACGTTTGAGTTCAGCTACTTATGCAATAAGGGTCATTGCAAATTTTGGTGATAAACATCTTAGTAAATTAGTTTACTACGCCTATTTTCACTCATTGCTTGCATATGACATCACATTTTGGGGTAATTCATCACTGAGGAATAAAGTATTTATTGCACAAAAGTGTGTAATCAGAAAAATAGCTGGAGTCCACCCAAGATCATCCTGCAGACATTTATTTAAGGATCTAGGGATATTCACAGTAGCTTCTCAGTATATATACTCTCTTACGAAATTTGTTATTAACAACCAAACCCAATTCAAAAGTAATAGCAGTGTGCATGACTACAATACTAGGAGAAACGATGATCTTCACTATTCAAGATTAAATCTAACTTTGGTACAGAAAAGGGTGAATTATACTGCCACTAAAGTTTTTGGTCGCTTGCCAAATAGTATAAAAAGTCTGACAGATGACTAACAAGTATTTAAGAAGAAATTAAAAGAATTTGTGAATGACAACTCCTTCTACTCCATAGAGGAATTTTAGATATAAATTAAGAAAAAAAATTATGTATATAAAAATAAAAAAATTAAAATAAAAAAATAAAAAAGTTGTTACATTAAATTAATTATGTTGTTAAATTAACTTAATTATGTCATGTATTCGAAAATTTGACTCGTTCCACATCATTACGAAATATCGTATTCATGATCCATGGAACTAGTATTAATCTAATTTAATCTCTAATCTAATACATACATCGTTCAAGTAAGAGCTGGAACATTTGACCGAAGTATCACTATGGACCTGCAAAAAATTAACAGTTCTCAGTTTTTTAGAAACAGTAAAATTCTCTAATAACACGATAGGTACAGCTGTTAGGTCTTGCTTATGTGTATTGGTTTGGTGTGCCCCTGGTGGCGAGTTGCGAGAAGTGCCAAAGAGATAGCATCCATCGTGTTGGTCAGTCATATGATAACCTCGGTTGTTTGTGTCGTACAAGAAGACAGTTGTTTCTTGGACACGGTACTACTGACTTCTATGAATGCTGTGTCCACCGTGTTCATCGATTCTGTGTTAGTCTCGGCTGTTTATGGGTCATCCAAGCAAACAGTTGTTTCTTTGACACAGTGCTATTGAGTGCTGTGTTCAACATTACAAGCTATGTATTTTCTATATTAAGATGTTGAGGTGAGGGTATAATAACGACTGGCGTTATTTTACTCACATTTTACGGTTAGATTAGTAATTATGTTCATTTTAATTTGGAGATGTGGAGATTTTGGGTCAGGGTTGACAAATTGGTTTGGAGACAATAAATACAGATAATGATATACACTATTCATGCATGGATGTAGTTATTTCATTAACTTCATCACGTACAGTTTTGTACGTAAATTTATTTACCTCAAGCCGTAGCCATATTTTCATTAGGGAATTTTGCTATTTTTAAAAAAAATGACGACTGTTAAATTTTTTCCAGGTGCGTTCTGATACTTCAGTTAACTCTTTCACCTCATACTTGTGCGATGTATGTCTCAGAATAAGAGCAGAACTGTTAAGATTAATAAGACAAGATTTTCACTTGTCGGCTTCGTTGTGCAAGTAGTTGAACGACGCCGATCGTAATCCCGTGTATACGACGTTAAGATTAGAATGTTCCGTATAAGCCGAGCGGGGTAGCCACGCGGTCTAGGTGCCTTGCCACAGTTTGCGCGGCTCCCCCCCCCCCCCCCCCCCCTTATCGGAAGTTCGAGTCCTCTCTCAGGCATGATGGGTGTGTGTGTTGTCCGTAGCGTAAGTAAGTTTAAGTTAAATTAAGTTGTGTGTAAA
Source organism: Schistocerca piceifrons (assembly GCF_021461385.2). Classification (NCBI taxonomy): domain Eukaryota; kingdom Metazoa; phylum Arthropoda; class Insecta; order Orthoptera; family Acrididae; genus Schistocerca; species Schistocerca piceifrons. The sequence goes on along the minus strand of NC_060144.1, from coordinate 342,128,699 downwards.
ACTAGGGACCGATGACCTCAGCATTTTAGTCCCATAGGAACTTACCATCACCATGTTCCGTACAGATAAAGGCTTCACAGCAATTAATTGCAATGATGTTGGTTCTTTGCCGTCACTGCATAAGGAAGTTTAACATGATAAATTCACAGTATCGTTTCCTACGACAAAGGTGTTGTGTTAGATGTTGCTTATATTTCAGGTTCTTATAATTAATAGCAGACTTGTTTCGTATGATAATGATGACTCAGCTTCACCGAAACTAGTCATGTAAGGTTCGTGAAATTTACTGTGGCTATGGCTTCACTACTGTACTGAAGTCAAACAAATTTGAGGAACCTTAACCGAATCTCGCATTACATTTGGATCTAAATTTTTGTCTCATAAAACAGGCATTAGAATTTTGTTGTAGTGTTACGGGGTGGACGCAAGAAAATTAGCCAATAATCCATCCAGTGTCCCAGAAGAATCACGGAGAAACATTGAGTTCACTGGTCATCCAATTAGACCAGAGCCGACGTCGCTTTCTCATTTCGCTCATTAGTACTGCGCTTTGAAATCTGTGCTAACTAGAGATCAGCGCGTTGTGACGCAAACGTGAGCCGCATGTGTATTCGGTTTTCCCGTACACAGGCGTTAGTCAAAAAAAAAGGAGAAAAAAAGGATTTGCGTTGCCGGTGTAGAAAGAATACACTACATGTAACGCGATCACCGCGTCGGCGCTAATCAGACGGAAAGCGAACTCACAGGCGCAGCAGAGATGAAAGCGAATACATTCAACACGTCCCGCTCTCTTCAGCGCCGGCCGGTGATGGTCCATAGCCAAAACTTTGTTCTTCGGCTTCCGGTGGCCACCGACAAGAGAATAAAGCTCTCCGAAAACATCGTTTCGAACTGAAATTACCATCAGGCGTATGGATGGATGTACGCCAGAATACATGTGCTGAGCCCACCTGGCGGCAGAGAACAGAGAGAACAGTAGCGGTAATGTAATGATTACTCCAACGATAATGACGCTGCGGGGGTTCGTTGGAGATGAAAGCTAACAGACAGAGACAATGTGTGTCGGCTTTACCCTTTGGAAGGACGCTGAGAGCCAGCAGAATGCAGTAGCACCGCCTTTTGACGAAGTGTTGACAGTGGATTAATCCGTTCCAGAAATATCATTCAAAGCGCACTGGGGGCGTTTTGCCGCCCCTAAACCACAAAGTACGTTCCAGTAGCCGTTACGCAATAGCTGAGCATTCGGTGTTTGAAATACTAAAACCATTTATCCAATCGCAACCTAAAATAACTAGGGAAACCGAAACGAGATAGAGGGGAGAAATTAAATAAACTGTTTATTATTTCAAAAGTAATCGCCGTAACTGTTAAAAGCATTTACCCCCTTCACGGAAAAATGCTTGCCGTTGCCTGCTGGATCATGATTGTACCCTGGCGTGCGTCTCTTCGTCCGCAGCAAATTGTTGGCCACGAATGTCTTTCTTTAGGGCTGCAAAAGTATGGGGCATAGTCGAAACAACATTGGGAACATGCGGACGGGCAATATCCAGCAACGGAATGATGCCATCCGTCAGCATTTCTGGATGTTTCGACTTGATTGCGCGCTTGAATTAACGCAGAGCGGCAGGTGGACACTGTGCAAAAACTGAAGCGCCATTGAGTAGCGATAATACTTGGTTCAAATGTCTCTGAGCACTATGGGACTTAACTTCTGAGGTCATCAGTCCCCTAGAATTTAGAACTACTTAAACCTAACTAACCTAAGGACATCACACACACCCATGCCCGAGGCAGGATTCGAACCTGCGACCGTAGCGGTCGCGTGGTTCCAGACTGTAGCGCCTAGAACCGCCCGGGATAGTCCTTAATTGTATACACAGAACTTCCCATATGTCAAGTAGGATAATACATTATTATATACACAGAACTTCCCTTGTATCAGTCTCTCTACTAGTAAAAACCGTATCATAATCCCTGTAGTAGTTCCTCAGATTAGCCTTCACATAAAGACAGAAAAAACGCGACGGGGAGTTTTAAATTACCAAATGTGTATAGACGCTAACAAATATACCTTTTTCAGAAATTCTTTTCTTGCTCTTGCCAGTTTCGTGCTGCCGTCAGTTACTTTGCTGGTCTAATAGCAAAATTCGTCTGCTACTTCCGGTTCCTCTTTTCCGAATCTAATTCCCTCTGCATCACTTGTGGTGGTTCATTAACTTTCACTAAACCTGAAATACTCATTAAGCATAAGGGGCAGTCAAATGAAAACCAAACAGATGGAAGAAAAGTAACTAAACTGTTTATTATTACAAACGCTAGTGGAATTAACTGTTAATACACTTATTCCACTGTGAGACAAGATGATCTACGCCGTCGTGGAGAAATGTTTGCGGTAACCTACGCAGTCATGATGGTACCTAAGCGTGCACCTCTTTGTCAGAAGCAAGCCGACGGCAACGAAGGTTTTTCTTCAAGGTTCCAAAAGTATGGAAACCGCATGGGGAGAAATGATAATTAAATCAAGACCCTACGCTGTCGACAGGCGTTGATATTTATCAACGGGGAAAGTCCCGACCGGGACTCGAACCCAGGATCTCCTGCTTACATGGCAGATGCTCTACCCATCTGTGCCACCGAGAGCACAGAGGATAGTGCGAATGAAGAGATTCATCCCCTGCACGCTCCCCGTAAAACCCACATTCCCAACTTAATTTCCACACACTACATTCGTAGTGCCCTTGCCCATTACACTCATTACTCGCGGCAGACAATCTTACCGAGTCCCGTAAGAGTTCGGGCAATACGTATGCATCCGCACAGAAGAAGGAGGTCAATGGCCAGTTAGCCTTAAGTATATGAAGATGGTATCTGTTATTTCCCCGGCCGGGGGACACATTTTCTACTTTCCCCGTTGATGTACATCAACGTGTGTCGACAGCGTAGGGTCTTGATTTAATTATCATTTCATTCTAGATCGCTGCATGGTCACCGATGGTATCTGTTCTTTCGGGCATGTCCGAGAGACCAGATACCATCTTCATACGCATGGGGAGAGATCGGGACTGTATGAAGGATGTGCAAGGGCTTCTCAGTGAAACTTCTGCAGTGTCAATCTTGTCAACATACGGGCGGTCATTATCCTGCAACATTATGATACCGTCCTTCCACATTTCTGATTGTTGTGGCCTGCTGACGCGCTTCACCTAATGCACAGCGGTACGTTGACACTGTGCAACAGTTGAAGCATCAAGTCCAAACGCCCAGAAATTTTTACAGACGACACCATTTCGTTGCAGAATAATGTCCGCCCAGATATTGCCAAGGTTGTTTCGACTACCCTGAAAAGATTTCGTTGGAAGCTGTTATACATCCACCATACATTCCCGATCTCAACCCATGCGAGCTCCGTACGTTTGCAGTGCTGAAGAAAGACATCCGTGGTTGTCGATTTGCTTCTAACGAAGCCTGGGTACAGTAAGATTCCGTAGGCAACCGCAAACAATGTTCCATGAGGGAATTGACCATCATGTGCCACTGGACGGAATTCGTGTACTGGCCTAATTTTGTCTTAAATTAATTCATAAATTCAGACAACATTGTCTGTGGAGGGCAGTGATTTAATTATTAAACTAATTCACCGAGTGCCTACAGCCGCTTGTATTTTGTTTCCATTCAACACGCTGTAACATCTAGAATACTTCCATAATCAAAAATATCTTTTCAAAGGTATAATCTACAGGGTGTTTCACATTTCATGCTACACACTTCTGGAGGTTGTAGAGGAGACTTAGTATATTATGTCTTACATTGGAACCCATGTTCGGAAACGTCATCCAGCGATGCTACAGGGCGTCGAGGTTACAGGCGCCGGCGCCTGTAAATGTATGTATATACAGGGCGATTCCGTGATGATGCTACAAACCTTCAAGGATGACGGAGAATGATCAATGTGTATCAATCTGAGGCAAGCGTCCCAGCACGGGAAATGAACTAGTTGAAATTTGTAAGCGAAAACCGTTCTGACGCCTCTGACAGTGGAATACACGTACTGGTGCTATTGTTGCTAATCGTTGGGTAGGAAACCTTCAGAGGTGGTAGTATCCACCAAAACCAGAAAAAATGTCTAGTAAACATGGGCTCTAAAATACTTACCTGAAGAGCAATGAGTACTTGAGTACATCTTCTTTACTGAAAAAGTGCTCAAAGTTCTTAAGGTGCGCATTTTAGAGGCCTGTTTACCAGACATTCTTTCTTGTTTTGGTCCTTGCTACCAACTCAGAAAGTTGCCTACCCTACAGTCAGCAACAACAGTACCGGTACGTGTATTCCACTGTCCGAGGTATCAAAACGGTTTTCGTTTATAAATTTCGATTCATTCGTTTCCTGCACAGGGACCGTTACCTCAGACTGATATACATTTATCTTTCTCCACCATCCTTGACAGTTTGTAACGTCATCACGGAATAACCCTTTACATGCATACATTTAGAGGCACCGGCGCCTATAACTTTGACGCTCTTTAGCGTCGTTGGATGACGTTTCCGGATGTGCTGAGTTCCCTCTACTAATTAAACATGTGTGTAACATTAATTGTGAAACATCCTGTATATACCTCAGGGATGAAAATTATGTTTAAAAATTCTTTTTTTCCATCGGTCTCGAACAGAAATCTCCCCTGAAGTTGGCGTTGCGCCAGCTACCCAATGGAGGCAAGTAAACGTGTTCTCGCCAGAATGAGATGTTCACTCTGCAGCGCAGTGTGCGCTCATCTGAAACTTCTTGGCAGGTTAAAACTGTGTGGTGGATCCGAGATTCGAACTCGGAATCTTTACCTTTCGCGGGCAAGTGCTCTACCAACCGAGCTAGCCGTCACCAGAGCTTCAGTTCTGCCAGTACCTCGTCTCCTACCTTCCAAACTTCACAGAAACTCTCCCGAGTTCGAATCTCGATCCAGCACACAGTTATAATATGCCAGTAAGTTGCGTGTTATCGTCATGTAAACAAAGATATACTGATGTGTACCACCAGTCCGGTATATTTGGCACTGATAACTAGTCCTAAGAGTAGCTTAAAACTGCCCTGAAGTTCTCAATTTCAGTTTTATATAGACTTAAGCTTGTGAAATCAAATGAGAAGTTTCTAACACCCTGAATTTTCGACTTTTTACTGGACCTTTACTCTCTTTGATTGTAATATACGAGGGTAATTCCAAAAGTAAGGTCTTCTATTTTTATAAGTACATAGACCTGTTTATTTCTACAATGGTTTACATCAGTTTACAGCTTGAACATTTAGCTATTTTTCGACATAATCACCATTTCTGTCGATGCATTTTTGTAGACGCTGTGGCAGTTTTTGTATTCCCATGTCATACCAGCACGCCGCCATGCTGTTCTAAAAGTTATGAATCTCTTCTTTCACATCGTCGTCAGAGCTCAATCGCTTTCCGGCCAAATGTTCTTGCAACCTAGGGTACAGGTGATAGTCACTGGGCGCCAAGTCAGGACTATAGGGTGGGTGGGCGATTGTGATCCACTGAAGCTGTTGCAGGAGAGCAACGGTTTGCCGAGCGATGTGTGGGCGAGCGTTCTCATGGAGATTGTGTACGCCCTTGCTCAACATTCCTCTTCTCCGGTTCTGAATTGCCCGTTTGAGTTTTTTCAGAATCTCACAGTACCTGTCAGCGTTAATTGTGGGCCCAGTGATTCAGCTCAGCCGACGAGGTGAAAGAAGAGGTTCATAACTTTCTGAACAGCATGGCGACGAGCTGGTATGACATGGGCATACAAAAACTGCCACAGCGTCTACAAAAATGCATCTACAGAAATGGTGATTATGTCGAAAAATAGCTAAATGTTCAAGTACTGGTTTGATGCGGCCCGCCACGAATTCCTTTCCTGTGCTAACCTCTTCATCTCAGAATAGCACTTGCAACCTACGTCCTCAATTATTTGCTTGACGCATTCCAATCTCTGTCTTCCTCTACAGTTTTTGCCCTCTACAGCTCCCTCTAGTACCATTGAAGTCATTCCCTCATGTCTTAGCAAATGACCTATCATCCTGTCCCTTCTCCTTATCAGTGTTTTCCACATATTCCTTTCCTCTCCGATTCTGCGTAGAACCTCCTCATTCCTTACCTTATCAGTCCACCTAATTTTCAACATTCGTCTATAGCACCACATCTCAAATGCTTCGATTCTCTTCTGTTCCGGTTTTCCCACAGTCCATGTTTCACTACCATACAATGCTGTACTCCAGACGTACATCCACAGAAATTTCCTCCTCAAATTAAGGCCGGTATTTGATATTAGTAGACTTCCCTTGGCCAGAAATGCCTTTTTTGCCATAGCGAGTCTGCTTTTGATGTCCTCCTTGCTCCGTCCATCATTGGTTATTTTACTGCCTAGGTAGCAGAATTCCTTAACTTCATTGTCTTCGTGACCATCAGTCCCGATGTTAAGTATCTCGCTGTTCTCATTTCTACTACTTCTCATTACCTTCGTCTTTCTCCGATTTACTCTCAAACCATACTGTGTACTCATTAGACTGTTCATTCCGTTCAGCAGATCATTTAATTCTTCTTCACTTTCACTCAGGATAGCTATGTCATCAGCGAATCGTATCATTGATATCCTTTCACCTTGTATTTTAATTCCACTCCTGAACCTTTCTTTTATTTCCGTCATTGCTTCCTCGATGTACAGATTGAAGAGTAGGGGCGAAAGGCTACAGCCTTGTCTTACACCCATCTTAATACGAGCACTTCGTTCTTGATCGTCCACTCTTATTATTCCCTCTTGGTTCTTGTACATATTGTGTATGACCCGTCTCTCCCTTAGCTTACCCCTACTTTTTTCAGAATCTCGAACAGCTTGCACCATTTTATATTGTCGAACGCTTTTTCAGGTCGACAAATCCTATGCAAGTGTCTTGATTTTTCTTTAGCCTTGCTTCCATTATTAGCCGTAACGTCAGAATTGCCTCTCTCGTCCCTTTACTTTTCCTAAAGCCAAACTTATCGTCACCTAGCGCTACAGGTCTATGTACTTATAAAAAAAATAGGAGATCTTACTTTTGGGATTACCCTTGTAGGCTATGGCTTTACTTTTCAGCTCTCTAACAGACGGCTACAAAATTACAATAAGTTTCGACACCACCAGAAAGACGGACCTGGGAAGCAATATTTAGTTAGTGCACCACGAAGACATTGCTCGGTAAGTCGCTGTAATTCCTGTCCGGAACAGGGAACTGCGTCGCGGGCAGCGCCCTCGCAGGCGTCGCAATATGCACGGACGGCCGTCCGCCTCGCTCAGCCTGCATCGCCTTTGACGGCAAAGAAGGCTCGGGGAGGCCATCCGACGGCGAAAGGCCCTCCGGAGTCCCGGGCAGAAGGAAAACGGTGCCCTGCCGCGAAAGAGAATTCCTCCTCCAGCGTAAGCGGCGGAATGCATTCCACAGGACAAGAGCGCAGGACGTCTTAGAAAGGAAAAAGGCGAGATGGGAGTCCTCGTGATACGAGATGACAACGTCGCAGACTGCGCATTTCCGAGCGCTCCGTCTCGTCAGAGCTGCGTCCCGAATTCAATTTCTACAGACAAAGGACAGGGATTTTTATTGCTGCTACTCACATGTCAGCGCATCCACTTTCGGTAGCTGCCTGCAGCTATTTCGTCTATTTACTTGTTTTATTTCTCAGTGAACTTTGGTTTTGATATTACGCAACTGTTGAGGTTCGTGTTTATATTTTGGACGTTTACCACTCTTTCGCTGATTGCAACGTTCATTAATGATTACTTGAAAGTTTTGTCCGCTGTAGGGTGCACTGTCCTTTATTAAAATCATGCCATTAGCTAATTTCGGCCCTGAGCCATTATCAAGCGCATTTGCTATGTCATGTATTACATATGACGCTCATCACATTCTTTCATGTCACATACTCAAAACCACAATTCGCACTCCATCGTTACATGCGGAGTAAGCTCTGCTAATTACAGAGTATGTTACGATGGAGTACTCTATCGTAACATATTCTGTAATTAGCATGTGAAACGTCCCCTTAGAAAAATTAATTAAGTACTGTGCTAATAAACCTCTTACATTCTTTGATTTTCAAACAGCTGAGCAAAACTGAACGTGCTCAGACATTTCACTCTTTACCTATTCTGATCAACACTAAACTGACACACAATATTTTTAGCGCAACGCAATCTGACTTTCAAAAATCCCTACAAAAGAATGGCCTTGACTAACATTAACCTATACCTTTCACAAACCACTTACCTCACAAAAATCTTCGTTACTCGAACTACTCCAATACAGCGAGCGCCACTACTGCCAGCTAAATAAAAGATTCAAACTACTGAAGGCACTAACTACTGATAGGCAGTGTTAGCAAAAGAAAGATTTTGATAGAGAACAAACAATGTATTTACCTTAATATTGTTCAAAAGTCATATATATATCAGTTCATGACATCCAGTCTTACAACGTCCAAACTCCGCCATCTCTTTCCCCATATCCACCACTGCTGGCGGCTCACCTCCAACTGTGCAACGCTACGCCCTGTTAACATCCATTTGCCCAACACTACAATGGCAGACAACAATGCAAACTAGCCACAGACTGCACACAGCCACTGATTTTTCATACAGAGTGCTACGTGGCGTTACCAGTAAGAAAACCTAAACAGCCTACTTACATAGCCCCCATGCTAACCATAAAACATTTTAGAAATTGTTTTGGGCACTGGCCAACACAGATTTGAAAATTTTTTTCATAATTACAGTAAGAAAGATATCAAATGCACACACTTATTAATACAATGTTGGTCAAAAGCTAAAATTTTCTCACAGTCCATAAAGACAGTCCTGATCATTCATCACAGTAAAACTGCCATTTCTTTTCTCATAGTCTGAGCAGTAAAAGACAATGCACACGGAAGTAGTGGATTTCCATGCAGTCTTGAAGAAGTAGTGTTGTCCTTCCAACAGAAAGACAATGCTGACTCTTGACATGCAGACAGTTAATGGATCACAACAGAGCAAACCCACAACAGAGTCAGTCGAAGTTTTGAAGAATATTGGAAGGTAGGTCATCACAGAGCAGACCCACTGTAGTCCTGGTAGAGAGTATGGTATTGATGGGCCACGAGATGTGCAGACCCACTGCAGTCCTTGTAGAAATAATTGTATTGGTGGGTCGTCAAAGGTGCAGACCCACTGTAGTCCTTGTAGAGACGGCCAGCAGCCATCTGTTGCGTCTGTGCAGGTGCACAATCACCATCGAAAAGTCTTGCAGAGAATATAGCAAGTCCATAAACCACCACTTGTGCACTCACAAAGTTTTTTTGGAATTGTCCTTAGAACCAGCAAAGCTGTTATCCAGTCCCTTGCTGAATTATCAACACACGTGGGAGCACTAACAGTCCTCTATTTTTTCACATATTGTGCATATACTATGACCAACAGAAACGTGTGTAGTGAAATGTAACTTAATGTGAAGAACTAATGTCTATATTATCATAAATTTACAACATAAGAATACAATTACAAAGGTACAAAAAACATCATTAAGGAACATAATAGTACATATAACATTTGTAATAATACAGGCTTTACAAAAGAATAGAACTAACATATACATCAGTTTTACAGGAATTATGATGTAAGTAAATACATAAAAGATCAGACTAACTTTTGAAACATCAACTTCACACATGAGCATTAAAACAAAACAGAATAAATAATGTCTTAACATCTTTACGAAGAAAATAACATAGTATTCGAAACATTCTACAATATAAATCTTATTAGCTAAACACATAAAGGCAGGAAAAACACAAATTCACCTAGTGTAATAACACAAAAATACAAGACAGGGTTTGTTTTCAGTGTAGCTGTCACATAAACTAACCACTGTGTCATCTGGTATCTCACAGAAAGTACTTTAAATCCAGAATGTATTTTCAAGTAAACCAAAATGTTGCATTAAAATCTCATTAGCAGTACTGGTAAATGTTCTAAGTATGTGAGCCTTATAGTCGTTACGTAATTGTGCAACTAACAAGCAAGAATGTACACACACAATAAAACTGTGGCGTCTGTTCACAATAACAATGCATTCGTAATTTCTGTTTAAATAAGTTCTCTTGGTTCTTGACTGGATATTTAACTTCAAACATTGTTGCATGTTAACAGATTCTAAGTCTGACAAAGCATGCTAGCAATGTAAAGTGAAAAGTTATATGGCAAAGACAAAGTTAAAAAGCAGATTATTTTTCAATAAACGGTTTTACATGTGAAAAGTGGTGCAATCCTTTACCCTTCCTAGTACGCAGAGTTTCAACTTGAACGCAATTATCATGTGGTATACGTCGGTAAGGACTACTAAAATTTTTCTCAAGGCTAGCGTCTTATGTTATTTTTCTCGGAGCCAACGGGCGCACGTGGCTGCCTGCGGTGCGAGTCATTGTCTGTCTCTTTGTTGGCGCGCGTCGTTATTGGGATTAGGAGACGTAACTTCTACAAATTCACCTTGTCGAGAGTGCCCTGCTCTGTTTGAATCTCGCCAGTTCTGATGAAATTCAGGTCTGTCGTTATGATTATATCGTCTGTCGTCATATCGATAGTTCCTGTAGTTTCTTTCTTGTCGGTTAAGTGGTGGAGAATTTCTCTCTGAATTATCACTGCACGGTGGTCCGTTGCGTCTGAAGTTATTCTGTCTCCTGTGATAATAATAGTTCTGGTTGCCATATTGTCTGTTTCTATGATTGTCTCTGTCATATTCATTACTATGGAAAAGCGATCTTTTCTGTAACTATTACTACTCTGACACCGGTTGTCATACGGGTGGTGTTTGATTTGGTCACGATTTACATTGTAAGAATAGCCTTGTCGTGTATTATTTCTGTCATCGCGGAATTGTGACAGATGTGACCTGTAATTGTTGTGCTCCTGTTTTCGCGTTCCGCAATTGTCAGTGTCAATTTTCAGTTCTTGTAACAGTCCCTGAAAAGCTTCAATGTCGTCTTTGCAACGTCCTGCTAAAATAATATGTCGTAAATGTTCAGGCAGTTTGATTAAGCAAATGCAGATGAGTTCTGAGGGGCTGTATGGGTTTGACAGGTACTGATTCTTGTGCAACATGTCTTCAAAGTATTTCATAAGACTGGAAAATTCAGATTGTTCGAAATGTTTCATCATTATGATGCTATGTTTTACTCGGCCTTGTGTAGCTTGAGACCAATACGCTGAGAGGTAGGCATGATTAAATTCTCCTTCACTGTGACAATCGTGAATGACCGATCGCATTCTTACAGCTGGCTCATTCTCCAAGTAGCCACACATAAATTCTAACCTTTGCTCCAATGACCAGTTGGGAGGAAAACAATGAGAGAATTGATGAAGCCATGCTTGTGGATGAATGTCGTTGTCAGAACTCTTAAATGTTTTGAATTTACGTGTAGTAATGAACAGCTTATAGTCAAAATCATCGTGTCGGCGAGTCGCATATCGCTCATTGTTACTTCGTTTCGGCGGTTCCATCTCAAAATCCAATGCGCCTTGCCAATTTCTTTCACAATTTCTGAAGTGTCGTGTGTTATTATTTTGTGGTTGTTCCGTATTTCTATGTCCCTCCAACCGTACTGGAGCTCGAGTGTCCTCTGAAATATGTAATTTTTGTATTACTTGTGCCAACTGATCTTGTACTTCCCGGATTTCTCTTTTGTACTGTGTATTGATTTGATTTCGATTTTGTTTGAATTTTCTAATTTGTTCATACTCTTCAGTGTCCGTGAAGGCTACAGGTCTTGTGTCATTCAGATCATCATCTACCTTTGTAGATAAGTTAGTGAACTGATCTGAAAGTTCTACTACTTTATCCGATAGTGAAATTATTTCCTTCTTGTGTTTTTCTGAACCAAGTTTCAGTGTCCATTTGTGTTGAAATCGTATCTACTGTGTCCTTTAAGTTTTCCTGAGTTTTTGCAAGTTGTGTAACCGAATCGGTAGATGCAACTGAGTCAATTTTAGCTTGCAAGGTGTCGTGATTTTCATGAACAATAGTTTGCGGTTCTTTTATGACTGCTTTGTGATTCTGTAATGCATTCTCATGACGCGAAAAAATAGGTTGGAAATGCTCACAAATTTGTGTTTTTACGTCATTACAGACTTTTTGACATTTCGATTGAATGTTATGTAACTCAGTAGTTAAATCTTCACGTGTTGGTTCAAGTGTGGTGTCTAACTTCCGAAGATTTTGTTCCATTGTGTCTAAATTTTGAAGATTTTGTTCCATTGTGTCTAACGTTTGAAGATTTTGTTCCATTGTGTCTAACTGTTGCTGTGTTTGTCTCTGGTGTTGTTCCATTCTGTCTAACTTTTGAAGCTTTTGTCCCATTTGTTGCATTAATTGTAATAATAATGCACTGGTGGCTAAAACATGTTCTTCAGTGCTATTCGGCAATGCATTTGAACCAGCAATATTCGCATTTTGAAAATCAGGAAATGTGTCTTGACTTATTTGAGATAACGGTGCGGACGCAAATCCTGAATCTACAATATTTGCAATATTGTGCCCTGTCATTTCGGATTCCTGAGGCGAGCTGTTGCCGACCGATCGATCGATAATGCTTCCCTGTTCACTAATTGCTTCACTGACTACACCATTATTTGCAGCCCGCTCCATTTCCCTATGCACAATTACCAAATTACTACTTTGAACATTAGTTAATTCACTGCACGGTGGCGCTAACACACTGTTTTCGTCTTCACTGTAATTTCTCAGTTTACTTTGGAGCCGAGTATTACGTTTTTCACACGCCATTATTGTCACAATATTTCACACGGCAACACAGAAAAACACAATTTGAAGAGCAAAAATAAGAAAACACATTAACATAGCACTGAAAATAATATCTAGTTAATTGCAAGTGCAGCTGCGAAATACTTGGTGCAAATTTACGTGCATGCCACACCTGTTTTACTGTACAACAATGAAAGACTGCAACTACAAAGAGATTCTCTCTACAATTAGGCGCTAGCAATAAACAAACTCTACACTAATTACACAAACTACAAGAAAAAATCAGGAGAGTCCAGTGAGGTATCCTCGGGTAAGGGTCGACATATGAAACGTGCCCTTAGAAAAATTATACATGTCTGTGCTTAAACTGACACTCAATATTTTTAGCGCAACGCAATCTGACTTTCAAAAATCCCTACAAAAGAATGGCCCTGACTAACTTTAACCTATACCTTTCACAAATCACTTACCTCACAAAAATCTTCGTTACTCGAACTACTCCAATACAGCGAGCGCCACTACTGCCAGCTAAATAAAAGATTCAAACTACTGAAGGCACTAACTACTGATAGGCAGTGTTAGCAAAAGAAAGATTTTGATAGAGAACAAACAATGTATTTACCTTAATATTGTTCAAAAGTCATATTATATATATCAGTTCAAAAGATCCAGTCTTACAAATGTCCAAACTCCGCCATCTCTCTCCCCACATCCACCACTGCTGGCGGCTCACCTCCAACTGCGCAACGCTACGCGCTATTAACATCCATCTGCCCAACACTACAATGGTAGACAACAATGCAAACTAGCCACAGACTGCACACAGCACAGCCAGTGATTTTTCATACAGAGCGCTACGTGGCGTTACCAATAAGAAAACCTAAACAGCCTACTTACACATGTTACGATGGAGCACGACTTCTGATTTTGTGTATGTGACGTAAAAGAATGCGATGAGCACGATATGTAATACGTGACATAGCAAATGCGCTTGATAATGTCTCACGGCCGAAATTAGCTAACAGCACGAGTTTAATAAAGCACAGTATAGCCTGCAACGGACAATGTGTTCTTTTATTAATGGTTATGTTACAGTCCCCCAAATTGCAATTAGTAAGCACTTTCTACTACAATCGAACTTTAAGTCAGTATTGGAAATATAATACACGAAAATCAAGGTGAGGTGAGAAGAGGTGAGAAGATTCTGACAGAGCATTGAAAAATCCAAATCAATGCAATGCACCAACATTAGACATATGAGGCAGGCAAACAGCTTCGGACATCAACAAGAATTTAATGATTACAATTCGAGGGAAGATATAGGACTTCAAATATCGAGAGTTTTCCCATAAATAATACTGTCATTTAATTAGTAATAATTAAAGGAACGTAGTGAATACAGGGAAGTCTCAACGCGCAAAAGTATTTTCAAACTGCTCCAAACAGAGAGATGGAAAAAGGCAGATTACCAAGCTGCGGTCGACAACGCCTACACAGGGTATAGGATGAAAAGTGTGTGGCGCAGTTGTTAGATCGATTATAGCCAATAAATAAAATCTACTTTTAAAAATTTAAAATAATATTTCATAAAACAATTACATTACCAATAAACTATAATCTAAAAAATCAATTCTACAAAATATACTAAGACAAAATTCGACAAAATTATTTTTATTAAATAATTAAATAAACAAAAAATAAATATAATAAAATAAATAACATGATAATTGCTTAAAAAACTGCCTGTAACATACAAATAGAAATAATAGAACAGATCACCTGAAATTTATTCTTGTAGTAATTTATTATTATTTTCTCTAGTGCTCTCATGTTATCACCATTCTGATGAAAAAACTTGCCCTTATATCGACTTTAACACATGTAAAGAACAAGAAATTACATCTCTGTACAAAGTAGGCTTATGCCATATCTCTCTGTCAAGATCTTTGTTATAAGCAACAGTTGTAAAGCGCATGCTAAATGCTGGTGAAGTGTCACTGTTAAAGTGTGAACTAATATAGTTCGTGTGAAAGTGTTCTGGACATAAAAATGGAGGCAGACAGATACGAAAAAAGCCGCCTATACTGTCGCAGTAAGTAAAAACTAAATTCACATCCATATAGACAGATAATCTATAGTCATGGCGATACATTAAAGTGTGACCCATCTTTCTGCCATAGAACCAGCACCCAGCATTATGCTACTACCAGTAATGATGTAACTTCCCGGATTCTCCCGAAATCATCTGAAGATGAACCTGAAAGGGTTCGAAAACCGGTTAATGTAATAAAGCATTATTAATGAAAAAAGTGACTGGTTGCAGTTGTGTATAATTTATTTACATTAATATACAGTCACGGCTCTAAAATATCCGTAAAGGATAAGCATAACAAAGGTTTAAGCCTCGCCTCAGCCCGTCAACGCCGATATTTGGCTGTTGATGAATGGAAATACACTCCTGGAAATGGAAAAAAGAACACATTGACACCGGTGTGTCAGACCCACCATACTTGCTCCGGACACTGCGAGAGGGCTGTACAAGCAATGATCACACGCACGGCACAGCGGACACACCAGGAACCGCGGTGTTGGCCGTCGAATGGCGCTAGCTGCGCAGCATTTGTGCACCGCCGCCGTCAGTGTCAGCCAGTTTGCCGTGGCATACGGAGCTCCATCGCAGTCTTTAACACTGGTAGCATGCCACGACAGCGTGGACGTGAACCGTATGTGCAGTTGACGGACTTTGAGCGAGGGCGTATAGTGGGCATGTGGGAGGCCGGGTGGACGTACCGCCGAATTGCTCAACACGTGGGGCGTGAGGTCTCCACAGTACATCGATGTTGTCGCCAGTGGTCGGCGGAAGGTGCACGTGCCCGTCGACCTGGGACCGGACCGCAGCGACGCACGGATGCACGCCAAGACCGTGGGATCCTACACAGTGCCGTAGGGGACCGCACCGCCACTTCCCAGCAAATTAGGGACACTGTTGCTCCTGGGGTATCGGCGAGGACCATTCGCAACCGTCTCCATGAAGCTGGGCTACGGTCCCGCACACCGTTAGGCCGTCTTCCGCTCACGCCCCAACATCGTGCAGCCCGCCTCCAGTTGTATTGCGACAGGCGTGAATGGAGGGACGAATGGAGACGTGTCGTCTTCAGCGATGAGAGTCGCTTCTGCCTTGGTGCCAATGATGGTCGTATGCGTGTTTGGCGCCGTGCAGGTGAGCGCCACAATCAGGGCTGCATACGACCGAGGCACACAGGGCCAACACCCAGCATCATGGTGTGGGGAGCGATCTCCTACACTGGCCGTACACCACTGGTGATCGTCGAGGGGACACTGAATAGTGCACGGTACATCCAAACCGTCATCGAACCCATCGTTCTACCATTCCTAGACCGGCAAGGGAACTTGCTGTTCCAACAGGACAATGCACGTCCGCATGTATCCCGTGCCACCCAACGTGCTCTAGAAGGTGTAAGTCAACTACCCTGGCCAGCAAGATCTCCGGATCTGTCCCCCATTGAGCATGTTTGGGACTGGATGAAGCGTCGTCTCACGCGGTCTGCACGTCCAGCACGAACGCTGGTCCAACTGAGGCGCCAGGTGGAAATGGCATGGCAAGCCGTTCCACAGGACTACATCCAGCATCTCTACGATCGTCTCCATGGGAGAATAGCAGCCTGCATTGCTGCGAAAGGTGGATATACACTGTACTAGTGCCGACATTGTGCATGCTCTGTTGCCTGTGTCTATGTGCCTGTGGTTCTGTCAGTGTGATCATGTGATGTATCTGACCCCAGGAATGTGTCAATAAAGTTTCCCCTTCCTGGGACAATGAATTCACGGTGTTCTTATTTCAATTTCCAGGAGTGTATGTTGCATAGTCGGAGGAGTCTCGTTTCAAATTGTATCGAGCAGATGAAAGTGAATCCATGGACCCAACATGTCAGCAGGGGAATGTTAAAACTATTACAGGCGCTGTAATGGTGTAGGGCGTGTGCTGTTTGAGCGATACCCCTGATACATTTAGATACGACTCTGACAGGTAAGACGTACGTAAGCATCCTGTCTGATCACCTGCATCCATTATCCATTCATGTCCATTGGCTTTCCGACAGACTTCGACAATTCCAGCAGGACAATCCAATATTCCACACGTCCTGAATTGCTACAGAGTGGCTCCAGGAACACTCTTCTGAGTTTAAGCACTTCCGCTGGACACCGAACTCGCCAGACACGAACATTATTAAGCATATCTGGGATGCCTTGCAACGTGCTGTTCAGAAGAGACCTCCATCCCATAGTTCACCTACGCATTTATGGAAGTCCTGCAGGTTTCCTGGCGTCAGTTCTGTCCAGCACTGCTTCAGACATTAGTCGATTCCATGGCACGTACTGTTGCGGCACTTCTGCGTGCTCGCCGGGACTCTGTACGATATTTTGCAGGTATATTAGTTTCTCTGGCTCTTCAGCGTATATAAATGACTTAGTAGACGAGGTCAGATATTCCATGAGGCTTTTCCGGATGATTTTGTTGTATACACAGACATCGTAATGCTACAAAATTATAGCAGAACGCAAGAAGACCTGCAGAGGATAGATGCTGGGCACACGGAATGGAAACTGACCTCTACATGAACAGATGTAACGTATTGCATACATATGCAAAGAAACACCCCTTTTTGTGATTACACGATTGTAGAATAATCGCTGGAATTAGTTTTATAAAATAACCAAGAGTATGCGTACGGAGCGTTTTGAAGTGGAATGACCACATAAACATTAGCGCAGGAAAGGCAGGTGCCAGAGATTCTTAGGAAGAATAAGCAGGAAATTCAATCCGTCGACAAGGAAGGAAGCTTACAAAACCTTCTTTTGACAAATACTGGAATATTCCTTTCCAGTCTGGGATTAATAGCAGATAGCATTGACACAGGAAGCAGCGAACAGCTTGTTTCGTTACAGGTTCATTTAGTAAACGTGAAAGTGTCACAGAAATGTTCAACCACCTCTTGTGGCAGATGCTGCAAGAGAGACTTTCTGCACCTCGTTACGGTCTACTGTCAAAGTTCTGAAAGAGTGCGTTCCTTGAAGAGTCGAAAAATATGTTGTCTGCTCGTATGTACATCACAGGAAAAGACGATGAAGACATAATTAAAGAGATTCGAGCCCTCAGGAAGGCTTACCAGCAATCGTTATTCTCGCGAACCATACGCAAACGGCCGGCCGACGTGGCCGAGCGGTTCTAGGCGCTTCAGTCCGGAACCGCGCTGCTGCTACGTTCGCGGGTTCGGATTCTGCCTCGGGCATGGACTGTGTGATGTCCTTAGGTTAGCTAGGTTTAAGTAGTTCTAAGTCTACGGGACTGATGACCTCAGATGATAAGTCCCATAGTGCTTAGAGCCATTTGAACCATACGCGAGTGGAAAAGAAAAAGACAAAATGCATCAAGTACCCCCCTCCACACACCGCAATATGTCTTGCGGATTATAGTAGGAGTTGTCATGTACTTTAAATTTTCATATGGTAATTTGTTTAGATTCAGGGACAATTTATGGTCGCATTTGTTTAATTTCGTTGGATTAAGCAAGGACATACACTCCTGGAAATGGAAAAAAGAACACATTGACACCGGTGTGTCATACCCACCATACGTGCTCCGGACACTGCGAGAGGGCTGTACAAGCAATGATCACACGCACGGCACAGCGGACACACCAGGAACCGCGGTGTTGGCCGTCGAATGGCGCTAGCTGCGCAGCAATTGTGCACCGCAGCCGTCAGTGTCAGCCAGTTTGCCGTGGCATTCGGAGCTCCATCGCAGTCTTTAACACTGGTAGCATGCCGCGACAGCGTGGACGTGAACCGTATGTGCAGTTGACGGACTTTGAGCGAGGGCGTATAGTGGGCATGCGGGAGGCCGGGTGGACGTACCGCCGAATTGCTCAACACGTGGGGCGTGAGGTCTCCACAGTACATCGATGTTGTCGCCAGTGGTCGGCGGAAGGTGCACGTGCCCGTCGACCTGGGACCGGACCGCAGCGACGCACGGATGCACGCCAAGACCGTAGGATCCTACGCAGTGCCGTAGGGGACCGCACTGCCACTTCCCAGCAAATTAGGGACACTATTGCTCCTGGGGTATCGGCGAGGACCATTCGCAACCGTCTCCATGAAGCTGAGCTACGGTCCCGCACACCGTTAGGCCGTCTTCTGCTCACGCCTCAACATCGTGCAGCCCGCCTCCAGTGGTGTCGCGACAGGCGTGAATGGAGGGACGAATGGAGACGTGTCGTCTTCAGCGATGAGAGTCGCTTCTGCCTTGGTGCCAGTGATGGTCGTATGCGTGTTTGGCGCCGTGCAGGTGAGCGCCACAATCAGGACTGCATACGACCGAGGCACACAGGGCCAACACCCGGCATCATGGTGTGGGGAGCGATCTCCTACACTGGCCGTACACCACTGGTGATCGTCGAGGGGACACTGAATAGTGCACGGTACATCCAAACCGTCATCGAACCCATCGTTCTACCATTCTTAGACCGGCAAGGGAACTTGCTGTTCCGACAGGACAATGCACGTCCGCATGTATCCCGTGCCACCCAACGTGCTCTAGAAGGTGTAAGTCAACTACCCTGGCCAGCAAGATCTCCGGATCTGTCCCCCATTGAGCATGTTTGGGACTGGATGAAGCGTCGTCTCACGTGGTCTGCACGTCCAGCACGAACGCTGGTCCAACTGAGGCGCCAGGTGGAAATGGCATGGCAAGCCGTTCCACAGGACTACATCCAGCATCTCTACGATCGTCTCCATGGGAGAATAGCAGCCTGCATTGCTGCGAAAGGTGGATATACACTGTACTAGTGCCGACATTGTGCATGCTCTGTTGCCTGTGTCTATGTGCCTGTGGTTCTGTCAGTGTGATCATGTGATGTATCTGACCCCAGGAATGTGTCAATAAAGTTTCCCCTTCCTGGGACAATGAATTCACGGTGTTCTTATTTCAATTTCCAGGAGTGTATATCATTAACATCCACAGAACAGGTGGCGCTGTAACTGACACTTCTGTTTGATGATGTCAGTCGTTAATTAATTAGCTAAAATCCACAAGATGGCTGCTAGTGAGAAGCAGCCATTGCTCGTTTGACTTCAGGCACTTCTTTGGAGCTCCTCTCCCCCATACACAGTGAGTGGCAACCAGATCAGTTCCAGTCATCATTCTTGGGTCCGGTGGGAGACTATGAGCAATGGTACCATGTTCGCTAACTGGATGAATGTGTGGAGTCTTGGAAAGGCTCCTGTTTGTAAGAAACCAAATAAAATGCCAGTACACTTCGCCTTTTTCTCACTCTGCGAGTTCGCTTCTTTCGGATTAGATCATAGTAGAGACGAGACATCCTGTATAGGGCAAAGGGGATGGACCATTGGTACTACAACCATTAGCCCAGAGCGTCCATCTTGGTCAGTTTTGCGACAGCGACTGATGCTCATGCTTGGCGAGTTTTGGAGTTCAGGGATTGCTCTGCTCATCGACACACGTTTTGCGGAAACTTCACCAGCCAGGTCGCAATGTTATTAGTAATTCACCACCGCCATAGCTGCCAAAATGCCTGATGATGCCATCTTCTCTGCAGACCTTGCAGCCGAGCCAGGTAAAGAATCTGTTGCGAGAGTTCAGTTTTCCACTTCAGTTGTCCTTGTTACGCATTCCCTTGCTAATTGCAAACACTCATCAGTACTTCGCGCTTGGGTATTAGATCTGCAGTGTGTTCCGAAGTGTTCTTCATGTCAATGGTAGGCTAAAGTTGAAAGCAATCATTGTTGTGCTAACTACCTTTCTTGTGATAGACATGCCCCATTTGCAATTTATGATTAAAATTTCTGAATGAATCATTAACATGCAGTACCTGTTTTTTTACAGTAATCAGCACTGTATTTTGTCTTTGTTTCCCTTCCTGTTTGTCTATCGTTTGTTATTACACGATACAACCATATTGGTTTCCTTATGTCTGGCTTCATAATATGTTGGTTTGTTGAACCCTGTACGGTAACAAGGTTTTGATACCATATACTTAATATTTTTGTAAATTTATAGTTGTATTATATCACCTTTTACGATGTGCACTGAGATTATTAATCATATAATTGGCTGATGGTGGCTCGCACCACGTATTAACAGTTCTGTAGCACTGCTTATCTGGGAGTCAATTAGGGTTGAGCACTGACAGAAAAGGCTAAGTGGTCTATATGTTCCTCAGAAGCTGCTGTTGACTAAAGAGAGGCTGCCAAGAGATTTGTGTTGTGCCGTGATGGAGATTTACTGCCCTGAGAGAGCAGAGCGTGGTGGTGGCTCTTTAGGGTGGTGGGGGCAGCAGAGCCCCGTTGCCCCGACAGAGCACTTGAGGTACATTAAATGTATTCGCAACTGCAGGTAAGGACAACCATCAGCTGTACAACAGAATGACGACATTGAAAATGTATGCCGGACAGTGAATCGGGTCCAGATTTCCCGCTTATCACGAGCATCATAATCAGAAGAACACAGGCAGTGCGAAATCGAGTATGTGGGAGGTTGCTCACTGGTGGCCTGGAAAACAATTCAGAACAGCGTACCTGGAGAAAGAGGGTTTGGGATAGAAAAAGGCGAAAGAGAATGCGCGAGCTGACCTCAAAGGAATCTCCTGCAGGAAGCGCTGGGGCGTACTTCCCACGGAATCGGAGGGACGTGTTTTTTGATTGGCGGAGTGCCAAGGATGTAGGAGGGGAAATGTAACCTCCCAGAAAACCTTCTCAAAGAAATATGAGCTTCAGGTGATTGGCTGGCTGATTCATGACTCGTGCAGTGTGAGGTAATGTTTTTGTAATAGCCGCTGGGATTCGTCGGCTGTGCGCAAACATAGGAACCGCACGTAGAGAAGGGAGCAGAGTATGACACGAGTTAGGACTTCGCTCTGGGAGTTGATCGAGAGTACGTTCCTGCCGGGAGCGATCGAATACTGTTCCCTCCGAGGATCAAGTTGAAGGCATTGCAAACGAGAGCCACAGTGGAGAATCTGGTGATGAGATTTTAAGACGTGTTGCTTTTGACACATGGAGCATGTGAAGTTATTTCTCCACGACAGAATTGCTATTCTCTTTACCTGAGTGACATTTCTTTAGCTCTCTGTGGAGTCTGCCACACACTAAAATGCTTATTTACAGGAGAGTATTTGAGATGAATTTCTTTTTCCGGCTAGCGAGCAGACAGAAATCTTTACTCGTGTTCTGACTTGTATGAGGTAATTTCAGCGCTAGTAGATTCTAGACGGCATATTGCGTCCACTATGTAGGCGAGAACTGCAGGTCATCCGCACAGCAGTGAACGCCCCAACGAGCATATCATTGGTGCGGTACAGCTTCTGTCCGTACTTCAATAGGTGACAGATACACTCCGTTTCTACTGATGGGGAACACTCACAGTAAATACAGCGTGTTCAGTTTGCTCGTCCACTGAGCGTTTTATGAACATGACCGTCAGGGTGAACGTATTTTGTTTCTCAATGCTAATCGATATCAGCCAACTTCGTGTCCATCTAATAATACGGCTGCAGCCTATTGAAAGTTTAACACTTTTTCTACCAACCTCGAAATTACATGTGGAGCAGAGCCCGACATTGTGTACTTCATATCTATCCAATTTTAGCTCTCTGAATGGGTTTTTAGAATAAATAATTTACGGCATCCTCGTTGTGATTAATTCTAGTAGCATCCCGAGAGGAATGACTGGTTTCATGTGCGATACTCAAGTAAAAACCGCAACACGATACTTCGTTTTATGGAAATCCCCAGGTGTAAGTTATCAGTTATAGGGTAATCTTAATCGTCGGTAGGCGTTAGAATTTCATTAGGTAACCACACATCCACACGCTATATTTACAAACACTACGGGGACTACAACCCACTATCCCAGTACTTCCTTATTTTTTGCCATGGTCACACTTCGCAACAAAACACTCAAACCTATATTTGAGGCATCCATTTACCAATTACCAGTAGTTTTAGCAAATAACTGCAGCTGCCACACGACGTAGTTCACACATCATAATACAATCATTCATTGACGCAACTGTAATTCATCTGCGGACATAATTGATATTACTGAACAATTAGTGTAGTAAGTAATGGCTGCAAAATACAAAAAAAATGGAAAAACTGGTAGCCCGCCGGAGTGGCCGAGTGGTTCTAGGCGCTTCAGTCTGGAACCGCGTGACCGCTACGGTCGCAGGTTCGAATCCTGCCTTAGACATGGATGTGTGTGATGTCCTTAGGTTAGTTAGGTTTAAGTAGTTCTAAGTTCTAGGGGACTGATGACCTCAGAAGTTAAGTCCCATAATGCTCAGAGCCATTTGAACAAAAAACTGGTAGTAGCTGAGCTCTCAGAACATCAGTTCGAGTTCACATAAGGCGGCACGAGGCAGTATGGACCCTACAATTTATCTTTGATTGAGACAAACCTAAATACATAGCGTTTGTAGATTTGGAAAAAGCTTTCACTTTGACTGTGTTCACTGGAATAAACACTGTGAAATTCCGAAGGTAGCAAGGATGAAGTACATGGAGGAAGATGTTATGTACAGCTTCTGCAGAAAGCAGACTACGTTTGTAAGAGTCAACACCCGTACAAACGAAGCAGAAGTTGACAAGGATGTGAGACAGGATTGCCACCTAACTCCGACGTTACTTTTAATCTGTAGGTTAAGCACGCTGTGAAGAAAGGGCGAGGAGATATTACCGATGGGTGGACACTAATTCAGTCACACACGGCAAATGACTCGTAAGAACAGTTTAATGAAACGGATAGTGGCTTGAAAAGAGATTATTAGTTGGACATCAAGAAGTTAAAACAAAAGAAATGGAATGTTTCTGATTAAATATAGTAAGATTTGCTACTCAGCTGGTAAAACGGCTGACAATGGCCGAAGTAGAGAGGATATATACTACAAACTGGCTTACATTGAAATACTGAACCGAGCTAATGAGAAAAAATAGTTAAGGCACAACTTAAAAGAGAGAAGGGATCAGTTGACAGGAGAAATCCTTAGCCATCATGACTACGTTACATTGATAATGGAGGGAAGTCTGAAAAGTACGAAATGTTGACTAAGACTAGGACGTGACCTACAGTCAGCACGTTCATACGAACGCAGTGCTAACTTTGAGGCGAAGTGATCTGTACAGGATAATCTAGCGTCGATATCTACGTCAACCATCCTTTAGACTTAATACCAAAACAAAAAAGAAAAGGATATAAACAGTCGTTAATTCCACGAAACAGTCCTACGTGAATGAAATAAAGTAATGAAATGCATTTGCCACTTCCAGTACAACTACGTCTTTTGAAACGTTGCGGTATTCTAACCAGTCTTCGATTTACGTCCCGTTTCCTTGTAATCATTCGTGGCTTTGTAATTAATGATGTCGTATGAATGGAGACAGGAGTCGTCATCTTTCTACGTGAAATTCAATCGTGTTTAAAGTCCGTCGTCTGGAAACACAATTTTTTACTATTACTTTTTGCCGCAAACATGTTTTGGATCTTCTGCGTCATCATTAGAGTGTCTGATTATATTTCTAAAACTGGCCTTCTTATATAAGTTTTAGGAAAACCTACGTCGCCACAGGTTTTCCTAAATCTCATTTTTGCGTGTAAAGACTTGTTTTACTATGTGAGAATGAAGTGAACAAGGCTTGAAAAGCAGTATATACATTTAGTTACACGCACACGGTGGTCCATTGATAGTGACCGGACCTAATATCTCACGAAATAAGCATCAAACGAAGAAACTACTAAGAACGAAACTCGTCTAGCTTGAAGGGAGAAACCAGATGGCGCTATGGTTGGCCCGCTACGTGGCGCTGCCATAGATCAAACGGATATCACCTGCGTTTTTTTAAAATAGGAACCCCCATTTTTTATTACATATTCGTGTAGTACGTAAAGAAATATGAATGTTTTAGTTGGACCACTGTTTTCGCTTTGTGATAGATGGCGCTGTAATAGTCACAAACGTATAGGTACGGGACGATGACAGATTTTTTCCACGCGTTCTATTTAGCGACGAAGCGTCATTCACCAACAGCGGTAACGTAAACCGGCATAATATGCACTATTGGGCAACGGGAAATCCACGATGGCTGCGACAAGTGGAACATCAGCGACCTTAGCGGGTTAACGTATTGTGCGGCATTATGGGTGGAATTATAATTGGCCCCATTTTATCGATTGCAATCTAAATGGTGCAATGTATGCTGATTTCGTACGTAATGATCTACCGACGTTACTACAAGATGTTTTACCGCCTGACAGAATGGCGGTGTACTTCCAACATGCTGGATGTCCGGCACATAGCTCGCGTGCGGGTGAAGCGCTATTGAATAGCATATTTCATGACACATGGATTGGTCATCGAAGCACCATACCATGGCCCGCACCTTCACCGGGTCTGACATCCCCGGATTTCTTTCTGTGGGGAACGTTGAAGGATATTTGCTATCGTGATCCACTGACAACACCTTACAAAATGCGTCAGCGCATTGTCAAAGCATGTGCAAACATTACGGAAGGCGAACTACTCGCTGTTGAGAGGAATGTCTTTACACGTATTGCCAAATGCATTGAGGCTGACGCACATCATTTTGAGCATTTATTGCATTAATGTGGTTTTTACAGGTAAGCACGCTGTAACAACATGCGTTCACAAAGGTACATGTATCACATTGGAACAACGGAAATAAAACGTTCAAACGTACCTACGTTCTGTATTTTAATTTAAAAATCCTACCTGTTACCAACTGTTCGTCTAAAATTGTGAGCCATATGTTTGTGGCTATTACAGCGCCATCTATCACAAAGCGAAAAAAGTGGTCCAACTAAAACATTCGTTTTTCTTTACGTACTACACGAATATGTTGTAAAAAATGGAGGTTCCAATCTAAAAAACGCAATTGATATCCGTTTGAACTATGGCAGCGCCATTTAGCGGGTCAACCAGAGCAACATCTGGTTTCCCCCTTCAAGCTAGACAAGTTTCGTTCTTTGTAGTTTTCTCGTTTGACCTTATTTCGTGAGATGTTTGGCGCGGTCACGATCAATGGACCACCCTGTGTACATATAAACACACAATATTACTTACGTTTTATAATGTGATGGAAAAGATAACACACCGTCCAAACCGTAAAGTAAAGCTTTCGTCCACATGAAGTTTGCTTTGAATACAACAGTGCTTTACTGGAGGTTGAACTTTTTTCCACTGCTGAACAAGTCGCTAAAATAACTGGTTACTTTGCTGTTCAGACACAATTTACTGACGCGTTTAGGGCCCTACCCATCATCAGAACATTCAAATTGAGAACATCATCTTCGTACAGAGCGTGGAGTCATTCAACTCAACTACGTAAAGCTCTAATGCTAATGGGTCATACGCGTGGCTCCACACACTGAAGATTTTGTGCCTTTGAACCATTTTTGAAGATTTTGTCCTTATTTTTTATGTTCTGATTTAGGCAACGCGTCAAAAAATTGATCTGAATAGAAAAGTGGCAATTTATTGGTGCTTACTATTCTGGAATGGAGTAATATTCAAGTTCATGTGATGTCCGCGTGCCTTCTGCGCGACGTCATATCACACCTTAAGCCTACTGTAGGTTGAACACCCTTGCTTTCCTCCTACCTTTGAACTGACTTACTCCGTTACAGTGTGGAGTTATTTTGGACTCCGAACCACGCCACAACTCATTCTCTTTATGAGAAAACGTCACCACAAGTGAAAGAAGCGATAGCACACAAAATCAGAAAAAACTGACTGGGAATAGAACCTGAGACTTTGGGGTCTGTAGTCTGATCATGGAAGAATCTAACCACGCCGAAACTCAAACGGTATACCAGCCTGTACAGTTCCATTTCTTAAATTAATGTGGTTTTAGGAATGTAGCGATCCTCAACGAAGATTACACATCGGTTTCCCCCAAGGATAGATAAGGGAAGAGACATCGTGTTTTGTGGGAGAATGCGTTGAAAAAAAAAAAAAAAAAGAACAACCACAGGAAAGCCATGTCAATATTTCTACAACATACATAGAATGTTGTAACTGAATCAGCCAGTGAGGCAGTTGTGAGCGTCGGTGAGTATGTTCGCGCAGCCGTGCCGCAAGTTTGGTTCCGTCAGCGGAGTTCCCTTCGCAGGGGCGAGGGCCGCTTCCTAGGGACATCCCATTTAAGCGAGACGACTTGAACAAGTACAGCGGGCTTCATTACCGGGCTTTGCTCGGCTCGCCCGCGGCACTTCCCATTACCCCGTGCTTACGTCTTCCCTCCCGCCCCTCACCCTCCGCCTCATTGAGTTTCGGAGACATCATCCCTCCGCTAACTCATTCCAATTGATCCGGAATTGGCGGCTAGTGCCTCGGCGCCCTCTCAGTAATTGCGCCCACCCTCTCTCTCTCTGCCTCAACCACTCCACGCTTTCCCCGCCTCCCCCCCCCCCCCATACCCCCCTCCGCACCGGTGTCCTCCTGGGCTGCCGAAACCAGCCTCCATTATTCACACGGCGCGAGATTGCATTGTTAATGAGGCGGTTTAGCGATGCCGGTCGGGTCCGACCCGCTGCATAAGCAAGCACGAAAATTATCCGATCCGCCGCATAATCTGAATACATTGTGGCGGTAGGCGGGTTCCGACACGGAAATTTAAATAATTAGCGCGGAATATAAATGAATTACGGCGCCTGTGATAGCCGCCGCATCCGCCGCCGGCACCTCACAAATATTAAAAAAGGAACGATAATAAAGAGAAATTTGCGATACATTAGAGAGATGAGATAATTTAAAGCAGCTCGAGAAAATTATTCAGGCTTTTTTCTGGTGTAATGTTTATCTCCGTTTTTCATACTGTTACGAGCTATTCGAGAGACCGCAAGTCATTATTCTATTAAGCAACAAACAGTCTTCCGTTAACGTATAAATTACGGTTCCGAACGAGTCTGGTAATTCGCTTCTACTAATTCGTGCGCCTCATGAGCAGCAGGGAGGTAAGCCGGCAGCACTTCAGTACTTGTCTCGTCTCTTTTACCTTTTGGGTCTCATGTGTTATCATAAAATATTTTGAAAGGGTTCATAACGTGAGATTTTTACCCAGTCCGAATATAAACGTTTCATATAAGCATCATTTCCAAGAGGACTGAATTTTTAAAACGACTTTAAGTGCATGCTCCAAGTCTAATATGGAGGTACTGACTGCCATCATCATTAAGTCCATGAAGCTTTTTGAGAATCTGTCTCCTCAATGTTCGGGAAGTCGCTGGGAGTGGATGGCTATCAATTTTGTCGTCAATGGGCATTTATTTATTTATTAATTCTAGTTGACCTTCTTGGTAACAGGAGTGGACCATCAAATACCAAATTACATTTATGTGAGTCTGTCATAATGAGAACTCTTTTTTGCGTTCCGAATATTAAAATAAGCGTAGATTATCTATCGTGCCATTCTTCACACCTTTGTTTGTTTCTGCTACTATAGCTCTAACATTTTGATGACTACCTATGGACTTCTCTACATGCGTCATCCTATGGCACCATTTTACATCCTCAGTCCCGCGCTCCTTCGCCGTGACAGTAAAAACACCATAGGTTTTCATTATTTCAATCTGCTTTTAAGTAATTTTGCAATTATCCTTGCAATTAGCTACCATTACTACTATTATACCTGCATATAATATTACTACAATGAGAAAACGTCTCATGCTGTGCCCTTCCCCTTTTTGCGAGTAATCAATTCCTGACTGATCATGTGATTAGCTTCTATTGTAAACAAGAGCTATCTGCAGGTGAAGCGCGACCGATCTATCGCCCTGGAAAGTCTCAGTTCAGGTATTCGTATATGAATTTGGAATTGTTAGAATAATGACTTAGTTCTCATTGTGAACGTCATAGCCATGAAATTGTTGAATAAAGGCGACATTTTTCCATTCACACTACAATATTTATGAAGACCAGTGTTTGGTCACGTCATATACACAACCAGTTCTGGTTTTTCAATTTTCAAGTGTTTACATGCATCACAATACACGTCGTAAGCTCCAAGCTGAAAATTTACATTGGCTTTCTTATTCAAGAGCCGGAAATCTGAACCGAAGTAAGACCTAGTAAAATAGATAGTAAAAATTAAAAAATTCCTAACGAAGGTTGGATCTGCTGGAAAGATGCTGATTTAGATGTCTTTGGTGCTATTTCTGTTTATATAAAGTGATAGGTTCACTTGGTAATGGAAGACATGAAGTATTCATAGAGGTCTGGTACCATGTTGTCTGCCTGTCTATATCAAATTTGAGTTCTTTATAAAGATAATGCTTTTCCGCAGAGTGCCGTCATCAGATCAAAAATATAAGTGAAGAATCAATAAAATGTATCGCGTTCAGTATCACATCTTATAAACTCAACTGTGTTTGCAGTACTTAACCTGACTGAGAAAATTAATTAGGAGGTATACACGCCTTTGAGACCCAAGCTGAAGTATTGTGCACAAATGGATTATCTAATGCGATGCAACATTAAGGGGAGAATTGCATAATATAAGAAAATTGGTTCAAATGGCTCTGAGCACTGTGGGACTTAACATTTATGGTCATCAGTCCCCTAGAACTTAGAACTACTTAAACCTAACTAACCTAAGGACATCACACACAACCATGCCCGAGGCAGGATTCGAACCTGCGACCGTAGCAGTCGCACGGTTCCGGACTGCGCACCTAGAACCGCGAGACCACCGCGGCCGGCCGCTATAAGAAAATTAAATTAATTGGAGGCTCAGCAGAAATAAGCTTTAAATGAACACATCAGTTTATTCCATTTAAAATCCAAACCTGAAACACATCTGACTGAGAATACTAAGTTAATATTACAAAACTTCACTGTATGGTGTACACTAAGTGAACCTGCTGGTTCCTGAAGTTGCTTGAAAGGTTTGGGGATGTGCCCTATAGACGCAAATGACGTTCTCAAATGAGACACGAGTTTCCAACTAAACGAATACACAGCCTGTTAGACTGAGAGATGCGTGCATCCACCAATACAATGTACTGCTGGACGTGGGAGAGATAATTGCAGCGATCTGACTAAACTGTGACCGATAGTTGTCCTAAGATCCCTGCGCTGCTAATAATCCTCACCGTAAATTGTCAGCATGAGACGTGGAGAACGTTTCCGTCGCGACAGCTTCTCTAAAGTACACTGCGACAGTCGTGCTACCGTCAACATGAACACCGGATCTCCATCGGCTTTTCGACTTGAGACCACTGCCCACGATCCGTTCATTGCCACGACCCGCTTGGAACTGTCCTGAACGCCACAACACACTGTCCCCTGACAAACTCTCAAGTTCCTATCTGCATCGTAGAGCCTGCTCTTTCCTTCCCGCCAAAGAAAATATGAACATTAGTCGTTGTTTAAGAACTCTCAATCCGCCAGTGGCGTGACTACTTCTTTCACAAGAGTCAGCCAAGAAAAACGTGCCACCTTAAAACTCCGATGACAGTTTGATCCACCCCTCTCTTCCAAAAAACTTCTCTTTTTCATTAGCAGCAGTAGACCTTTTATAGTATACTGCCCTATTTATCCCCTTTTCAGAGTAGCCGTTTCTTCTGAACGCCGTTCTTAAATCATCGAGACCGTACTCCAAGTACTATGCTTCACAGGTTCTTTCAGCCTGGTTCATCAATGATAACTCCTCTTTCTTTCTTGGAGTGGTGACTGGAATTTTTGTGAAAGTATATATTCGTGTGAATGGACTTTCTGCAGACTTAGTGCCCTAAAACTGTGTCACGTTTAAGAAGTACCTGTACATTCGAATGTGAAATTGACTTCATTCTCTTTTCCTGTAGTTAACTTTATATTAGAATCAGTATTATTCATAAGGTTTGTAAATTCTGAGAGGTCTTTTTCTCCATAAGACTGTGTAACAAAAGTGTCATTTACATACCGAAACAAACATGAGCGTTTGTTCTTCGTCTTTTGGGCTGCTTCTTCAAATTTTCCCATATATAAATTCGTTGTAACTGCACTAAGTGGATTCTCCATAACCACACCATTAGCTTACTTGTAGAATTTATTGTCCCGTCGAAAGTACGTTGATGTGAGACAATGTCTCTTTGCGAAAATATGTTCCAACCGTGACATCTACTCATTAAAAGAAACCATAGTAAACATCGCTGTTTACTACTACATCGAAAATTACCATAATGTCGCTTGAACTCAACCTGAAGATGAGCCTCCAGGGTTCGAAATGCAGTGTGCATTTTAATAAAACCACGATTTGTGGCTGAAATCGATTAAGTGTTAGTTCTTCCTATAAGTGGTTGTAGGAGAGTGACTAAGTATTTATTAATCCCATACGTCCGACAATCAACAGCACTAAAAATTTACCTTAATGAAAAAGAACTTTCTGCCAAATGTGAACAAGTTATCGTCCGTAATATGTGCTTCTGTGTCGCCTAACTCCTGCTCTCCTTTTTGAATAGTGGTCTATCCTCTCACTGACGACCACCGTGTCATACCTGTACAGTAACGCAGCACGCTATCTGTTAGTGATTACTATGCCAGGTGCTCATATGTTATTTAGCGACGCAATTACAGAGTCTATGGTGCTTGTGAGACATTTGTCAAATCTGAAATTCTAGGGCATATTTTTATCGAGCATGTACTTTATCAACAGGAAAGCAATTGCTGCGTCACAGCGTGGGGTACTGCATTGCCAACAGTTTAGTTGAACCTGACACAGTAATGCAATATATTGAAGTGTTCTTAGGTCTACACCTACTTTTGTACGTAGGGCATCTTCATTCGATACATTCCTCGTTGAATAAGAAGGATCACTGCAACTGTTTTTATTCAAAGACACTATATATATATATATATATATATATATATATACTCCTGGAAATGGAAAAAAGAACACATTGACACCGGTGTGTCAGACCCACCATACTTGCTCCGGACACTGCGAGAGGGCTGTACAAGCAATGATCACACGCACGGCACAGCGGACACACCAGGAACCGCGGTGTTGGCCGTCGAATGGCGCTAGCTGCGCAGCATTTGTGCACCGCCGCCGTCAGTGTCAGCCAGTTCGCCGTGGCATACGGAGCTCCATCGCAGTCTTTAACACTGGTAGCATGCCGCGACAGCATGGACGTGAACCGTATGTGCAGTTGACGGACTTTGAGCGAGGGCGTATAGTGGGCATGCGGGAGGCCGGGTGGACGAACCGCCGAATTGCTCAACACGTGGGGCGTGGGGTCTCCACAATACATCGATGTTGTCGCCAGTGGTCGGCGGAAGGTGCACGTGCCCGTCGACCTGGGACCGGACCGCAGCGACGCACGGATGCACGCCAAGACCGTAGGATCCTACGCAGTGCCGTAGGGGATCGCACCGCCACTTCCCAGCAAATTAGGGACACTGTTGCTCCTGGGGTATCGGCGAGGACCATTCGCAACCGTCTCCATGAAGCTGGGCTACGGTCCCGCACACCGTTAGGCCGTCTTCCGCTCACGCCCCAACATCGTGCAGCCCGCCTCCAGTGGTGTCGCGACAGGCGTGAATGGAGGGACGAATGGAGACGTGTCGTCTTCAGCGATGAGCGTCGCTTCTGCCTTGGTGCCAATGATGGTCGTATGCGTGTTTGGCGCCGTGCAGGTGAGCGCCACAATCAGGACTGCATACGACCGAGGCACACAGGGCCAACACCCGGCATCATGGTGTGTGGAGCGATCTCCTACACTGGCCGTACACCACTGGTGATCGTCGAGGGGACACTGAATAGTGCACGGTACATCCAAACCTTCATCGAACCCATCGTTCTACCATTCCTAGACCGGCAAGGGAACTTGCTGTTCCAACAGGACAATGCACGTCCGCATGTATCCCGTGCCACCCAACGTGCTCTAGAAGGTGTAAGTCAACTACCCTGGCCAGCAAGATCTCCGGATCTGTCCCCCATTGAGCATGTTTGGGACTGGATGAAGCGTCGTCTCACGCGGTCTGCACGTCCAGCACGAACGCTGGTCCAACTGAGGCGCCAGGTGGAAATGGCATGGCAAGCCGTTCCACAGGACTACATCCAGCATCTCTACGATCGTCTCCATGGGAGAATAGCAGCCTGCATTGCTGCGAAAGGTGGATATACGCTGTACTAGTGCCGACATTGTGCATGCTCTGTTGCCTGTGTCTATGTGCCTGTGGTTCTGTCAGTGTGATCATGTGATGTATCTGACCCCAGGACTGTGTCAATAAAGTTTTCCCTTCCTGGGACAATGAATTCACGGTGTTCTTATTTCAATTTCCAGGAGTGTATATATGATCATATGTGGGTGAAATCTTATGGGACTTAACTGCTAAGGTCATAAGTCCCTAAGCTTACACGCTACGTAACCTAAATTATCCTAAGGACAAACACACACACCCATGCCCGAGGGAGGACTCGAATCTCCGCCGGGACCAGCCGCACAGTCCAGGACTGCAGCGCCCTAAGATCGCTCGGCTAATCCCGCGCGGCTTCTGAGACACTACAAGTTCCGCAAACTATATTTTCATCATCAGGTGTATATAGCTGAAAAAAGCACATTACCCAATATTCTTATCGAGATATTTAAAATTTCTATCTCGCCAACATACGAACGTCCGTAAATAGACTAAGAGGGCTAAGGCTCTCCTGAGACCTTCAATGTGAACAACTTGAGGAGAAAGAGCTGCTGTTACCAGTATTAATATACGTCCCGTCTCCGAATAAAGATTTTAAAAAGTCGCAGCGGTCCATATTCAACAGCGAATTTTTGTTTGTTAGCAGGTGAGTATCTGCGGTCAAGGTACACACTGAATCCTGTCCCTCCCATTATCGCAAATCGCAGATAAAGGTATTCTTTTGGCTTTTCTAGCGGCGTGCTGTGGTACTGTGATGTTGGGATCTCGGTGTGTACCTGGATACGTACTGAGATATAATTACAATTTCATTTTAAGTAGCGTTAACCAGAGCCTTCATTTATGGCATAGTTGTAGTTCACTGTTGCTATTTGAGTTTACATATTGTCATTTTGTCATATGAAGATAGTGAGTGGAGGTATGGAAGCTACAAGATGGAGTGCCAAGTGGAGAAATCGGAACATTTCCGACACATTCTTCTGTTTGAGTTCAATAGGGTGGCGACCTCAGCGGAGGCAGCCAGAAATATTTGCATTCTGTAAGGGGATAATGTCACTGGACAGAACGCGGCAACAAAAATGGTTTTCTCGTTTTATGGGAGATCGTTTTGACATCAGTGACTCTCCACGTTCGGGAAGACCTTCGGGGCTTAATGAAGATCACCTTAATCCACGATGATCCACGTCACAGTACTCGAGAAGTGGCAAATGTGATCGACTGCGATCATTCCACCATCGTTGGACGTTTAAATGCAGTGGTGAAAGTTCAAAAATCAGGGTATGGGTATCGCATTTGCTCACAAAAGCCAGCGGGTGGCCATATATACATTTCAGCTTGCCTGCTATCAGTTGGATTGTGAACAAGACCAACAATATTGCTACAGTGTAGCGGTGATTTTACGCTTACATAAGAAAAAGAAAGAAATGGTTGAACCCAAACCAAATAACAACTCTCCGTACAAAATGCCGCGCACATCGAAAAAAGAAAATGTTATACACCGGGTGGTACAGCGACTGCACTGTGTAGTGGGGAGCCGGGCAAACTGACCTTGGCGGGCAATGTGGCTGTTGGGGTCTTGGGGGCTATAAGGTCGTGGCATTGTGCAGAAAATGCCTTCTCCCTGGACGGCCGCCGGCGGTTGTGACCGACCGGTTCTAGGCGCTTCAGTCAGGAATCACGCGGCTGCTACGGTCACAGGTTCGAATCCCGCCTCGGGCATGGATGTGTGTGATGTCCTTCGGTTAGGTTTGAGTATTTCTAAGTCTTGGGGACTGATGACCTCCGATGTTAAGTCCCATAGTGCTTAGAGCCATTTGAACCTGGACGGCCTAGTCACCGCATGAAGTCTAGTATGTTTGCTAGGCCGCTCCAGGGAGTTATAATTTTTGTGGAGTTCGGTTGTGGTGATGTAAGCTAAGTGGTCAGTTTGTGCACATATTGTGGAGAGGGAATGTGACTTCCATCTTATTAGTGACAATGTGTTGAAAGTGTCATCTCTCGAGTCCATAATCATACATTAGTTACTGAAATTTCTATCATGCAATTGGAGGGTTTATAGCTTTTGTGTAAAGGGGCAAATGTGTCAATGCGGACAAAGTGACATTCTCGGCGGTGGCTTGTGGCCACTTCGCTTGGAGGAAATACGTAAAACCAGCAGCCAAAAGAACGGCTCAGCAGCCACACTCACAGGAAATCCTTATTTCAATGACTTTGAAACGGCAAGAGAAGAAAAAGAATGTAAGAAGAAGGAAAAAGGGAAAGCAGTTGTAGAGACGAAAGGCACTAACGAGAACAGTACGAAAAGCAGGAAACGCTACCCCGGAAGAACTCCGTTTGAGGACAACGTTGAAAACAGTGTGCGCATGTGCTACGAAGAAAAACTGTCAAATTCGAAGCCAAAAGGGCAGTAGATTAACTACCGATTGTGCTCCCTCTGAGGAGACGAAATCTGTACAGCAGTTGAGGAGCACAGTTCCACTCTTGTTTCTGAAAAATGTAATTCGAGTCATCTTTCATAATAAAATATATTTGGTTCGTTGGCCACTTCGCCTTTTTGCCACCTTGGGGGAACTGAATTGTCTAAAGCATTTCATTTTAATTTAAGATGATTAAATTGTTCAATATTGTACTTCGGTAGATGTAGATACAATCACTCACTTATATCCACTTGGGTCTATTGCTACTCAGCTTAAAAATACCCTAGCCTGGCCACTTTTTCCGGCTCTCCCCTACCAGAATATATTCCCCGATGTGTAACCATCACTGCTGATATCTATTGTTAACAACTGAGACGTCTTGCGGACACAATCCAAGAACAACGACCAGGAAGACTGCGTCAAATGATGCTACTCCATGATTACGTCCGCTCGCGTTCTGCTGGACTGACAAAAACATTATGCAGGAGTTGGGCTGGGAAGTCATTCCGCACCCACCATATTCACCTGAACTTGCGCACTCAGATTTTCACCTTTTTCCCTCTCTGTCGAACAACTTTGAAGGAACTTTCTTCCCTGATGCAAATGCACTCCGAACGTGGCTTGACAAGTTCTTCACTTTAAAACCATGTGATTTTTACAGTCGTGGAATCGAGTAGTTATCACAGCGTTGGCAGAATGTTGCAAATAGTGAAGGAATATTTACCACTGATGACTTAAGTCTCTGTTATGTGTATCTATTGTGTTTATTGCACTTATGGAAAAAACGCTACAAACTTACGCAAAAACTCAACACTTACCCCTAATTGTTTGTTATAAAGTGTTGCAGGTCCAAGGCTTCTTCATATGCATGTTTGATGTGGTCTTTTACCTTTATAAATGACAGAAAACAAGAGAAAATCTAAAAACTTTTTTTGTTCCTGTTCTGCGCAAACATAGATGAACTGCAGTATACTACGCCCTTAGTGAGCCGGAGATACCACTTCCACCCTAGACAAAAACAATGAAGTGCCATCTTGGAAAAACATCTGTCATCTGTTAAAGTGTCTACGAAGAGTCTCACAACTGCCCACCGGTTACTACTACCGAATTGTACTAAGTGCCCCTATTCAGCTGAGGCTGATGCATTTATTTTAATTTCCAGTGACGTCATTTCCATGGTGTGAGACAGGCCTTATATCAGAGTTAAGATGTGCCTGATATTAAAATTAATTGCCGTATAGATCTATGTTGATGGCTTATTATACAGATACTTCAGTGCATCCAAATTACATTGGGAGTCTCTCGCAAATTGTCAATAGCAGTCGCGTGTAAAGCGTGTTTACAGTATACTCATTGAACGAGGTTGAAAGCAGATGGAACGACGAAAGACAGGCAAAAACAAAAATCACAAAAAAATAATATACTCATTGCACAGCATTGAAAGGAGTAGGAAAAGCTAAGGATAAACAAAAATCAAAATTAATAGAAGTACACGAAAATAAAAATAAAAATCTATACGATTTCGTTTGTTCAGAGGATTACAGAAATTAAATTTATTTTAGTCCAGGCAAAGTATTACAAAAGGTACGGAGTAGGTATTAAAATCCATGGAGATGAAATAAAAGCCTTGAGGTTCGCCAATAACATTGTAACTCTGTCAGAGACAGCAAAGGACTTGGAAGAGCAGTTGAACGGAATGGAAAGGGTCTTGATAGGAGGATATAAGATGAACATAACAGAAGCAAAACGAGGATAATTTAATGTAGTCGAATTAAGTCGGGTGATGCTGCGGGAATTAGATTAGGAAATGACACACTTAAAGTAGTAAAGGAGTTTTGCTATTTGGGGAGCAAAATAACTGATGATGGTCGAAGTAGAGAGGATATAAAATGCAGAATGGCAATGGCAAGGAAAGCGTTTCTGAAGAAGAGAAATTTTATAACATCGAGTATAGATTTAAGTGTCAGGAAGTCGTTTCGGAAAGTATTTGTATGGAGTGTAGCCATGTATGGAATTGAAACATGGACGATAAATAGTTTGGACAAGAAGAGAATAGAAGCTTTCGAAATGTGGTGCTACAAAAAAATGCTGAAGATTAGATGGGTATCACATAACTAATGGGGAGATACTGAATAGAATTGGGGAGAAGAGGGGTTTGTGGCACAACTTGACTACAAGAAGGGATCGGTATCGGAGGGCAGCGTGGAAGGTAAAAATCGCAGAGGGAGACCAAGAGATTCAGAAGGATGTAGGTTGCAGTAGGTACTGAGAGATGAAGAAGCTTGCACAGGATAGAGTAGCACGGAGAGCTGCTTCAAACCGGTCTCAGGAATGAAGACCGCAACAACAGCTGATCAATTTTTATCGATATTTTAATTGATGGCAATTGAAACATCGCCCTTTAAGTGAAATTAACTATCAAAATCAAGGTATGTGAACGGCTCCTTCGAGTGAAACACATCAATTTTTTCAAAATGTTTTTCTAAGCAAATATATAAACTAGAAAAGCAGGTTTCTCATAAAAGGCTTTGCATGTTTAGCTGACGAAAGCCACCCCCATTAAAACTTTTCAGTCATCAGTCTTCTATGCTGGTCTCTTCATCTCAGCGTAAAACTTGTACCCTATGTCTTTAGTTACTTGTTGGACGCATTGCAGCCTGTGCCTTCCCCTACAACTGTACCCTCTACAGCCCCCTATAATACAATGGAGCTTAATCCGCGATGTCTTAGCACATGCCCTAACATCCTGTCCCTTCTTCTTGTCAGAGTATTCCTTATGTTTTTTTTCTTTTTTCATCGATTCTGCGTAGAAACTCCTCGTCATTTTCCAAAATTATTCCTCAGCGCCACTTCGCAAACGCTTCTATCCTCTTCTGTTCCGGTTTTTCCACTGCTCATGAATCGCTACCATGCAATATGTGGTATCAACGTTCGGTACCACACTTGTTGGCGGTTGCAGTTATCGACCGCGGTCCGTACTAGTGTCGCTGGACCCGCGAGTCGAGACTAGCGCCGCTCCGGGTCTTGCGACAAGTCTCTAGCGTGCGCTCTGTCACCCCTGCTCGGGACGTCAAGTAGGAAGGTAGTGTAACCTTCAGCTGATAGGAGGCAACCTCTAACAAGGTGTTTAGTTGAAATATGGCCTATGTGATGCATATATAGCTGTCTGTTTGTAATCATCCTTACTATGAAGACTTCTGTACCACCAGTTCAGTACAATATATTATTTTTTACCAACGACCTCTAATTATTTTAGTCGTTGTAGACCCAGACCATGCAGCCAGCTCCTTATCGACTTCACTTACAAACCTGCTGTATATGCTGAGAAGATATTTGTGTGTTTCTATTATCATTGGCCACCAGTCATTCATATTGACGACGATTCGTCATCATAACACAATACTGTGTTTCAAACGTACAAGTAGGAATCTCGGGAATTTCTTCCTTACATTAAGGTACACGTCTGATACCAGTAGACTTCTTTTAGCTTGGAATGTCCTCTTTGCAAGCGCTAGTCTACTTTTAATGTCCTCCTTGCTTCGTCCATCGTGAGTTTGCATCCAAGGTTCCAGACTTTGTCAGTTTTGTCGACTTCGTGATCACCAATTTTGCTACTACTCCATCATCTTATCTTTTTCCGGTTTACTCTCAGTCTATATTCTGTACTCATTAGAATTTTCATTCCATTCAACACATTCTGTAATTCTTCTCCCTCTGAGTCTATATTATGTACTCATTAGACTGTTCTTTCCATTCAGCACATCAGGTAATTCTTCATTGTTTCCACTGATTATGGCAATGTCATCAGCGAATCTTATCATTGACATCCTTTCACTGTGAACTTTAATTCCGCTCTTGAATCATTATTTTATTTCCGTCATTCTCTTTTGGATGTATATATTGAACAGTAAGGGCAAAAGGCTGAATCCCTCCCTTAAACAAATTTTAGTCCGAGCAGTTCGACTTTAGTCTTGCAGTCTGATTGCTCCCTCTCGGTTCTTGTAGATATTAGCGCTGCGACCACTCACCTGTGGCACTGAGGCCGTTAAGTCGAACGGCTGCGTATCCTGATTTCTAACATAAATTAGTAAATCTGGGGATGATTGCTGGAAGATAAACGAAATACGAAAAATTTTAGTTCAAGAAGAGAACTGATAAAGTAAATACCGGGTCGTTATAAGTGAGGTTCAGCTACTCACGGTCCAGTGTGGTTTTTAACCATCGTATGGCAGCAGATATGCTAATGCGTTAATGTGGAACGGATTTCTGCTAGAAAAAAAATTAGTTCTAATTGTGGCTGCCAGGAGCAAATCTGGCGCTGTACGCTGTATGACAGTATGATATCCAGGCTGTTATTTGACAAGCCATAACGTAGGTGAACAGTATAGCTAGCGGGAAGAGAGATCGTGTACTGTTAGTGAAACTGTTTTGTGTGAACGGCAGCACTGAAAGAGTACCGCCGACTGAGGAGACGCCCGATGTCATTAAGTGGTGTAAGGAATGTGATATGAAATTCGAAAACACGGATGAGCTTGTTGTGCCATATGGAAGAGGACGTTGTATCGCGGTGAAAGCTACTGATGAGGTTGCCGTTGCTGCAACTGACCTCGCAGCCAGTGCTCGAGTTAGTGCTACAGCTCGTCGCTAGAATTGCTCATCCCATAATCAACAGTACTGAAATTTCTGTTTTATACTGGTACCCGTACGAGATCAGGCGCTGCAGCAACTGAAACCTCATCACTCGCAGCAACGCTCTGAATCTGCTCTTTAGTTTCTGGCGTGAATCGAAGTTGATGACTTGTGGCCGGGCAATATTCAATGAAGCGACCAGGCGCGTTTTATTCTACGTGTACAGTGAATATACCGAACTGTCCAATCTGGTGTACTGTTAGACAGCGTATTGCTGTCGCCTTCACCGTTGCAGTCGCCATATATGACTGTGTGATGTGCACTGACAACCACCTTCATTTTCTGTCGGTTTTTCTTTTGAATACAGAACACCTCGGTGGTCGGTCCGGTGTACCGCAATGTCTGCGGGTTTTTGAGACCTCCTTATACAACAAATGATTCCTGCTTTTCAAGTCTGTGGAAACCCCTATCTTCATGTAAACGTGGCAATACGTCTTGCAGCTCGCCCAGTGAAAGATCTGCTTAACGGAACCTTCCACGAACGAGTTATCTCCAGAGTTTTTCCAGGTGAATGGCCTGCAAAATCACATCGCTTGCGTCCCTTTGACATCTGGCTCTCAGGACGTATAAAAAAATGCGTTTAACAGCGACACGTTCGTTATTTACCTGGTCTGGAAGCTGGTATACAGGAAAATGTTGCTCATATTCCACTGAAACTGCTGCGAGCGACTGCTGATCATCTTGTTTTACAGATTCAACATCTCGTCGTCATCTCCGGTGCTCATATTGAACAAATTATGTAAGCGGCGTATTGTGAGAAGATGAGCATTAGCCATTCTCACTTGTTTCACCTTTGTTCCTAATCCATTACATATGGAGACATTTCTCTACGTATCTCTTGCATTCACAGCGCGACATTTACACCTGGTGGCCTAAATTGGAACTAAACTTTTTTCTAGCGCAAATCGGTTTCGCATTAACGCTTTAGAATATCTACCAAGTTTCGCTGCCACACGATAATTACAGCCCAGACTGGACCTCTATGAGTAAGTAAACTTTAATTGTAACCATCCCGTATAAGTACAAAGACAGATGTGGAAAGAGACGTTTAATTGCAAGTAATTTTGTTTGGTGGCCAAAATTTATGAAATGTTATATCAGACCTACAGTTATTACGTACAAAGACGTTTTCATCTGAAGAAGTCGATTTAGGTTAGATCGAGTGGTCGTATTCCATCTTCGATTGAGGAAAATCGCGCAGAGTTGAACAGAATGCATCACAACACAGAAAATTAATCCATTTTTAAAACGATATCGTATTGGTCGTTGACTGTAGAAATTATTTATTTCACTACTGCAGTTTAGGCCTTTGGGCCATTGTCAAGTGGTCCTGCAATAGGTTTTGCTTCAGCACATGTCAGACTTTAAAACCCTCCGACGGGAAAAACCAACCTTGGTTCAACAACAAAGTTAGGAAACTACTGCGAAAGAAAAGAGAGCTTCACTGCAAATTTAAACGCAGCCAAAACCTCTCAAACAGAAGCTAAACGATGGCAAAGTTAGAGTAAGGAGGGCTATGCGTGAAGCGTTCAGTGAATTCTTTGTACCGACTTGGTAGAAAATCCTAGGAAGTTCTGGTCTTACGTTAAATCAGTAAGTGGATTGAAACAGCATATCCAGACACTCTGGGATGATAATGGCATTGAAACAGAGGATGACACGCGTGAACCTGAAATACTAAACACCTTTTTCCAAAGCTGTTTCACAGAGGAAGATCGCACTGCAGTTCCTTCTCTAAATTCTTGCACGAACGAAAAAATGGCTGACATCGAAATAAGTGTCCAAGGAATAGAAAAGCAACTGAAATAACTCAACAGAGGAAAGTCCACTGGACCTGACGGGATACCAATTCGATTCTACACAGAGTACACTAAAGAAATTGCCCCCCTTCTAACAGCCATGTCCCGCAAGTCTCTAGAGGGGCGGAAGGTTCCAAATGATTGGAAAAGAGCACAAGTAGTTCCAGTTTTGAAGAAGGGTCGTCGAGCAGATGCGCAAAGCTATAGACCTATATCTCTGACATCGATCTGTTGTAGAATTTTAGTACTTGTTTTCTGCTTGCATATCATGTCATTTCTGGAAACCCAGAATCTACTCTGTAGAAATCAACATTGATTCCGGAAACAGCGATCGTGTGAGACTCAACTCGCTTTATTTGTTCATGAGACCCAGAAAATATTAGATACAGGCTCCCAGGTAGATGCCATTTTCCTTGATTTCTGGAAGGCGTTCGAAACAGTCCGCACTGTCGCCTGATAAACAAAGTAAGAGCCTACGGAATATCAGACCAGCCGTGTGGCTGGATTGAAGAGTTTTTAGCAAACAGACACAGCATGTTGTTATCAATGGAGAGACGTCTACAGACGTCAAAGTAACCTCTGGCGTGCCACAGGGGAATGTTATGGGACCATTGCTTTTCACAGTATATATAAATGACCTATTAGACAGTGTCGGAAGTTCCATGCGGCTTTTCGCAGATGGTGCTGTAGTATACAGAGAAGTTGCACCATTAGAAAATTGTAGCGAAATGCAGGAAGATCTGCAGTGGATAGGCACTTGGCGCAGGGAGTAGCAACTGACCCTTAAAATAGACAAATGTAATGTATTGCGAATACATAGAAAGAAGGATCCTTTATTGTATGATTATATGATAGCGGAACAAACACTGGTAGCAGTTACTTCTGTAAAATATCTGGAAGTATGCGTACGGAATGATTTGAAGTGGAATGATCATATAAAATTAATTGTTGGTAAGGCGGGTGCCAGGTTGAGCTTCATTGGGAGAGTCCTTAGAAAATGTAGTCCATCAACAAAGGAGGTGGCTTACAAAACAATCGTTCGACCTATACTTGAGTATTGCTCGTCAGTGTGGGATCGGTCGGGTTGACAGAGAAGATAGCGAAGATCCAAAGAAGAGCGGCGCGTTTCGTCACAGGGTTATTTGGTGAGGGTGATAGCGTTACGGAGATGTTTAGCAACCTCAAGTGGCAGACTCTGCAAGAGAGGCGCTCTGCATCGCGGTGTAGCTTGCTGTTCGGGTTTCGAGGGGGTGCGTTTCTGGATGAGGTATCGCATATATTGCTTCCTCCTACTTATACCTCCCGAGGAGATCACGAATGTAAAATTAGTGCTTTCCATCAGTCGTTTCTCCCGCGAACCATATGCGACAGGAACAGAAAGGGAGGTAATGACAGTGGGACTTAAAGTGTCCTCCGCCACACACCGTTGGGTGGCTTGCGGAGTATAAATGTAGATGTAGGTGTAGAGTGCATGTCATCGTTAAAAATAGGCCTTTTCACTGTAGAAACACAGTAATATCATATGATTGCGAAGTTCAATCAAAATTAATTATGTAACATTTTACACTCCTGGAAATGGAAAAAAGAACACATTGACACCGGTGTGTCAGACCCACCATACTTGCTCCGGACACTGCGAGAGGGCTGTACAAGCAATGATCACACGCACGGCACAGCGGACACACCAGGAACCGCGGTGTGGGCCGTCGAATGGCGCTAGCTGCGCACCATTTGTGCACCGCCACCGTCAGTGTCAGCCAGTTTGCCGTGGCATACGGAGCTCCATCGCAGTCTTTAACACTGGTAGCATGCTGCGACAGCGTGGACGTGAACCGTATGTGCAGTTGACGGACTTTGAGCGAGGGCGTATAGTGGGCATGCGGGAGGCCGGGTGGACGTACCGCCGAATTGCTCAACACGTGGGGCGTGAGGTCTCCACAGTACATCGATGTTGTCGCCAGTGGTCGGCGGAAGGTGCACGTGCCCGTCGACCTGGGACCGGACCGCAGCGACGCACGGATGCACGCCAAGACCGTAGGATCTTACGCAGTGCCGTAGGGGACCGCACCGCCACTTCCCAGCAAATTAGGGACACTGTTGCTCCTGGGGTATCGGCGAGGACCATTCGCAACCGTCTCCATGAAGCTGGGCTACGGTCCCGCACACCGTTAGGCCGTCTTCCGCTCACGCCCCAACGTCGTGCAGCCCGCCTCCAGTGGTGTCGCGACAGGCGTGAATGGAGGGACGAATGGAGACGTGTCGTCTTCAGCGATGAGAGTCGCTTCTGCCTTGGTGCCAATGATGGTCGTATGCGTGTTTGGCG
Organism: Schistocerca piceifrons; assembly: GCF_021461385.2. Classification (NCBI taxonomy): domain Eukaryota; kingdom Metazoa; phylum Arthropoda; class Insecta; order Orthoptera; family Acrididae; genus Schistocerca; species Schistocerca piceifrons. The sequence goes on along the minus strand of NC_060144.1, from coordinate 342,084,439 downwards.
CCGTGCAGGTGAGCGCCACAATCAGGACTTCATACGACCGAGGCACACAGGGCCAACACCCGGCATCATGGTGTGGGGAGCGATCTCCTACACTGGCCGTACACCACTGGTCATCGTCGAGGGGACACTGAATAGTGCACGGTACATCCAAACCGTCATCGAACCCATCGTTCTACCATTCCTAGACCGGCAAGGGAACTTGCTGTTCCAACAGGACAATGCACGTCCGCATGTATCCCGTGCCACCCAACGTGGTCTAGAAGGTGTAAGTCAACTACCCTGGCCAGCAAGATCTCCGGATCTGTCCCCCATTGAGCATGTTTGGGACTGGATGAAGCGTCGTCTCACGCGGTCTGCACGTCCAGCACGAACGCTGGTCCAACTGAGGCGCCAGGTGGAAATGGCATGGCAAGCCGTTCCACAGGACTACATCCAGCATCTCTACGATCGTCTCCATGGGAGAATAGCAGCCTGCATTGCTGCGAAAGGTGGATATACGCTGTACTAGTGCCGACATTGTGCATGCTCTGTTGCCTGTGTCTATGTGCCTGTGGTTCTGTCAGTGTGATCATGTGATGTATCTGACCCCAGGACTGTGTCAATAAAGTTTTCCCTTCCTGGGACAATGAATTCACGGTGTTCTTATTTCAATTTCCAGGAGTGTAGTTTCGAGGTGATAGTGAAACCTTTAATACTACGACTTGGGCATTTTTTCCCCGCAATCCACGTTATAGCGTTGCCGGCATCACTTCCGTACCCACTGTCATTACGACTATGGATAAACCACTGTCTGGGCCCAAAGTTATTCCGTCCCTCTCTGTGACTACGGCGCGGTCAGTGGCTTCCAATACCATCGATCACCCACTCTGCTCATTCCTACCCCGTAGCAGTTCACTGTAGAACAGAAGTAATGGGCACAACTTGTTCACGGACGTATTCGCTGCTATCCGATGTTTTTTAAGCTCTCCGAGTTTATCTGCCTACGCTGCTAGTGTACTACCTGAACGAGCAGACAGAAATGGTGCAGCTTTCGTGGTACCAGAGCGCAGTAGCGAAGTTGGAGCTCGGGTGTCACCTCGTGCCGCACAGTAAAGCCCGCAGAGAGAACGGCCGCCGCTCTTCGTGCCTTTTTACGAGTATTGGTGCGCCTCGCCGCGGCAGTAGAGGCACGTGGGCGCCGGCCGCTGCTCCTGGGGATTCGATTAGCGCGCGCGTTATCGGCGCCGGCGGGTTGGCTCTCCGGCCACGTCCCGGGCTAAGCGGCCCGTGAATCTGGCCACCGCCGACGTGTACCGCCGCCGCGGCCGCCGCCGGTCGGTCGGGGGTAATTCCCGGCTCACTGTAATTTTTCTGCCACCCCTTTCCCTCCCACACTGTCCGTATTTCAGCGTCCAGTTTCACAGCAAGGTTCCTCCGTTCCCACCCCACCCGCGTCCGTCACAACCGCAGTCCTACTCCCTGTTACCCCTCACATACCCACCACCTCCCTCTTTCCCTGCAACCACCAACACCACCCCGCCCCCCTTTTCTCTCTCCTCTTCTGAAATAAGCGAGTTCCACAGCGAGGGGTGGAGGCCGGAAACGGGACTAAAAGCTTGGCAGATATTACCGGAGCTGGCAGCCGTGCCGTGGAAAAAAGATAAAATAAAACCTATATACGAGACTGCGCCGCAATTACTGTCTCGCCGAGTCCTCCCTCTCACCCCCCTCGCCGCCCACTTTTCCCACCCCCCATCTACCCGCAGTAATGCCCCTCCGTCACAGGCGCGCCGTAGAGTCCGCCGCTAGCAGCGACGAACCCGCTCCGTCCCGTCGTTGGCAAGCTCTGCTTGTAGCTTCCCAGGGGCGGAAAAAGGGAAAAAAACACACTAATAAAAAAAACTTCCCGGCCGCATAAAATCCTAGCGGCCTGGAATCTAATATCGCTGACGAAAAATTTGGCCCCTGAGTGCCAGCTGCCCAGTTTTAATTCTCCTCTCCCACCCCAGTAAAAGTGTAGTTTCCTCAAATCTTCTTGCGCCCTAAATGTCGGCCACTTTGCTCGCGGAAGGATTAAATTATGTAGTATTGTCGGCAACGGTCTCCAGATGTTACGGATTACAGATTTCCATTTTTTTTTCATCTGTGCGCATCTCGTTTGTCATACAATGTCCTCAAGCGTGTCTCTCGCTTCTCACCAAACTATCTGAGGCGGAAAAGCACTCTGAAACTCTCTGAAGGTTCTTCCCTAGTAATTCATAGCTCTTTAAATAGACAATATTTCTTCTTCCAGAATGAGATCTTCACTCTGCAGCGGAGTGCGCGCTGATATGAAACTGCCCGGCACATTAAAACTGTGTGCCGGATCGAGACTCGAACTCGGGACCTTTTGCCTTTCGCGGGCAAGTGATCTACCACCTGAGCTACCCAATCACGACTCACGCACTGTCCTCACAGCTTTACTTCCGCCAGTACCTCGTCTCCTACCTTCTAAACTTTACAGAAGCTCTCCTGCGACCGGCCGGCCGCTGTGGCCGTGCTGTTCTAGGCGCTTCAGTCTCCAACCGCGTGACCGCTACGGTCGTAGGTTCGATTCCTGCCTCGGGCATGGATGTGTGTGCTGTCCTTAGGTTAGTTAGGTTTAAGTAATTCTAAGTTCTAGGGGACTGATGACCGCAGATGTTAAGTTCCATAGTGCTCAGAGCCATTTGAGCCATTTTTTTCTCCTGCGAACATTGCAGGACTACCACTCCTGAAAGAAAGGATGTTGTGGAGACATGCCTTAGCCACAGCCTCGGGGATGTTTCCAGAATGAGATTTTCACTCTGCAGCGGAGTGTGCGCTGATATGAAGCTTCCTGGCAGATAAAACTGTGTACCGCACCGAGACTCGAATTCGGGACTTTTTGCCTTTCGCAAGTGCTCTAATTCTTGTTGTTCTTAGCTTACTCTATCTTGTGCAAATTATCTTGTGCAAATCTCATCATATCTGCATAATCACTAAAACCCAAAACCATTTGAACCTGCTTACTGAAGTCAAGTCTTCCTCCACAGATTAATCCCTCACATTTTCTCTGTTGTGACTTGGCAACACAGCCAAGCCACTAGGAGATAGCTGAAAGGCACGAGTTTAAGCTCACGCAGGCTGGCGTGAGGTCTGGAACTGTTAAAGGAGTTGAGTCTAGTAAAAAAAGTACGTAGCTTCTGGAATACTTAACTTTAATCCATAATTGGTAAACATCAGTCTGACAGTACATGCATCACAAGATAAATAGCAAATGATAATGGTGCCTTGCTAGGTCGTAGCATATGATGTAGCTGAAGGCTATGCTAACTATCGTCTCGGCAAATGAGTGCGTAATTTGTCAGTGAACCATCACTAGCAAAGTCGGCTGTACAACTGGGGCGAGTGCTAGGAAGTCTCTCTAGACCTGCCATGTGGCGGCGCTCGGTCTGCAATCACTGACAGTGGCGACACGCGGGTCCGACGTATACTACCGGATCGCAACCGATTTAAAGGCTACCACCCAGCAAGTGTGGTGTCTGGCGGTGACACCACATTCCTCCCCCGCAAATCGGCGTACGGTTGTGTTATAAGGCTTCCGCCCGCCGTGGGGAGGACCCCATGTTGACGTATGCGACTAGGAGAGGAGCCTAACAACAGGCGAGGCTGTGCCACCCGCACCCTGCCATTCGGTCCGAGGGGAGCTAGGAAACGCCTGAAAACCTAGTCTAGGGTGCACGCCAACATGCGGAGTATGCGTCCGTAGAGAGACAGGAGCGGCCGAAGGGTCGACCTCCATCGGGTCGGGGCACCCGACGGGCGAAGACGCCATGTGGTCCGGAGCGGGCAAGAGTTCCATGTCGGAGGACAACGGGTCACGGGAAGTGATCGGCGGCGCGTGACCCAGGGAGGCGCCCGGCGGTTGCAGCGACGCGGCCACTGCGGGCGTCGCCGGCGGGAGAACATGCGGCGGCGGCGGCGGTGGCGGCGCGTCGCCATGGGGCAAAAGGGAAGGCATCGTCGGTAACACCTGCGGCTGAGGCGAGCCAGTAGATGCGTCCCCAGGGCGCTGACCGGACGGCACCGTCGCTGAAAGCAGACGGGAAGCGGCAGAACCCGTGCGACGACAGAGGCGCAGCTGATAGAGAGAGATGCCGACGCACCTCACCAGAGGCCCCCAAAACCAGATACGTAGCGCGGCCAAGGCAGCGAAGAATGCGCTCTTCGAGCCAACGCCGTGAACCTCGATAGTTACGATAGTACACAACGTCGCCTGGGGCAAAAGCAAGTGTCTGCCGCTGCACAGGATATGATACGGCGGATGCAGCAAAGACATCAAGGTTCGATGAGGACGACCGTGGAGCAACTCAGCCGGCGAGCGACCATCTCGGGGCTGAGAGGGATACGAGGACAAAAAGAGTAATAACACGTCCTCCCGAGAATGCGATTCTTTTAACTTCAACATCTGTGTCTTGTAAGTCCGGACCAATCGTTCAGCGGCACCGTTTGACTGAGGCGAAAACGGCGCGGATGTCAGATGTTGAATACCATTGGCCTTGCAGAATGACTGAAATTCTGCGGACATGAATTGTGGGCCATTGTCGGAAACAATAGTCTGTGCAAGACCTTCAATGCAAAAGATAGCGGATAACGCTTGGATGGTGGCAGATGACGTCGTGGAAGACATCCGGACAACAAAAGGAAAATCACTGAATGAATCGACCAGAACCAACCATCGAGCATTCCAGAACGGAACAGCAAAATCGATGTGTAAGCGTTGCCAAGGGGAAGTGGCTTGTGGCCATGCAAAGAATTTCCGCGGTGGTGCGGATTGGTGTTCGGCACACGCCATGCAAGAAGAGCACATATTCGTAATCGCGGCATCGATTCCGAACCAAGTACAGTGCTGACGAGCAAGTTGTTTCGTTCTCACTATACCCCAATGTCCTTGGTGGAGAAGCCGTAAGTCAGAGGACTGTAACGAACGTGGTACCACGACCCTGGACTGATCATTATCAGAACGCAACAGCAAAACACCACGTCGTACAAATAGTCTCTCCTTGTGAGCAAAAAATCGGCGAACCAACGGATCCCCGATCCGTGACTTTGACAAGGGCCATTGCGTAGCAACAAAAAGCAGAACGGTAGCAAGGACAGGGTTAGCAGCTGTGGCTGTAGCTACACGACGAAAATCAACCGGAAACGATTCGACCACGTCATCGGTTTCCGAATCAATGAACATGCAAGCAAGTTCGGAGGAATCGAATGCTCTATCCTCAGCAACAGGCAAACGGGACAACGCATCGGCGTTTCCGTGCTTAGCAGTGGACCGATACAAGATATCGTAGCGGTACTGCGAGAGGAAAATACACCAGCGAATGAATTTCTGCGCTGTACGTGGAGGTACAGGCTTGTTCGGATGAAAAAGCGATGTCAAAGGTTTGTGGTCCGTGATGATGGTATAGTGACAACCATACAAGAAATCATGAAACTTTGTAACACCAAATACGAGAGCCAATGCTTCTTTCTCGATTTGTGTATAATGTCTTTGCGCAGACGAGAGCAATTTGGACGCAAAGGCAATAGGGCGATCGTGCGCTCCATCTTTGTGCGCAAGCACAGCACCGATCCCGAAATCCGATGCGTCCACCGTCAACAAAAGGGGCTTCCGGGGATCAAATGGCGTAAGGCAACTATTGGAAAGCAACGCCGATTTCAACTGGCGAAAGGCGCGTTCGCATTCCGCCGTCCAGACGAACGGAACACCCTTACGGCGTAAGCGATGAAGCGGAGCTGAAATGGAAGAGGCGTGGCGCACATAGCGATGATAATAATTGATTTTTCCCAGCACACTCTGTAGCTGCTGCAACTTCTGCGGCGAAGGCAAGTCCTGTATGGCACGGAGGTGCTCTGGACTCGGATGTATGCCTTGGGCATTGAGTACATGGCCTAGATAGGGTAAGTCACGAGCAAAAAACACACATTTGTCCTTCCGCAAGCGAAGACCATTTTGTCGCAAGACCTGAAATAATGTTCTGAGATTGGCTAAATGTTCTTCTTCCGTCATTCCGGAGATCACAATAGCGTTCAGATAGTTTGCTGCAGTAGGGACCGACGTACAAACAGTTTGTAGATATTGCTGAAACAATGCAGGGGCGGATGCACACCTGAATGGCAGTCGGTTGAACCGGTACAAACCAAGTGCGTGTTAACCACCAAAACGCGCTGGGATTCTTCGTCCACCGGTGTTTGCTAGGTCCAACTTCGAAAAATATTTACCCGGGCACAGTTTGTCAGAAAGATCTTCTGGGTGGGGTAAAGGAAAAGTGGCAGTCACTAGTTGGGGATTCACTGTTGCCTTGAAGTCCACGCAAAGTCTCAATTTTCCGGAAGGCTTTTGCAAAATTACTAAGGGTGATGCCCAGAGAGAAGCCTGCACACGTTCAATCACACCTTGTGATTCCAAATCGTGTAATGTTCTTGCGACCTCATCACGCAATGCGTGGGGAACATTGCGCGCTCTGAAAAATTTCGGTTGCGCATTTACTTTCAGTTCCAAATGTGCTTTATAGTTCTTAGCGCAACCAAGGCCCGGTGCAAAAATGTCTGCAAATTCTTCACATAGACGAGAAACACTGTTTGAAGGCACAGTCTGGTTCACTGATAGGACCTGATTGACTATATACAAGTTAAACAACTGAAATAAATCTAAACCAAACAAGTTCACTGCAGCAGAAGAACGAAGTACGTAAAATGACACAAGTTTTGTTTGTCCTTTGTATGTTGCAAGAAGGCTGCACTGTCCTAACACAGGGATTGCTTGTCCTGAATAACTACTTAACTTAACATTGGCGGCATGCAACGGAGGGGTGCCCAGCTGTTTGTACGTGTCTTGATTGATCAGTGAAACTGCAGCTCCGGTATCGAGCTGGAATGCTATCACGTTGCCATTAATGTCCAAGTCTACAAAAAGTTTATTGTCCTGTTGATGACAAGAGCGACTGTCTCATGCAACGTGAACTGACACTGGTACAGAATTACTTGCGACTTGACGGGATTTCCGGCGATGTCGACGCACACTATTTGTAGGACGAACACAGTCACTGTTAGAGAGAGTGGCACTGGGCGAAGGTTCACGAGCCTGAGTATCCTTGGTTCGATTCCGATTCTGGCGCGAAGCAAAGGGCCTGGAATGGTTTTGAGCTTCCGATCGGAGCTTTTTCTGGCAAACACTTTGAACATGCCCTTTTTTATTACAGAAAAAGCAAATAGCTTGACGTGATGGGCAATTCTCACGCGAATGTCTAGTAACACACCGCGGGCATGATTTCACTGCATTTGCTTGCCGACGTGGGACACGTGGCTGAGAGCCAGGCGGCTTTGGCGCGGCTGGGCGTGAGGACTGTTTACTGTTCCCTGCAGCTCGCCCGGCGGGCTGGTTAACCTGACACATGGGTGGCGAAGTTGCAAATGATTCCTGAGCAAAGTCAAGTGTATCCTGCCGATCCAACATGTCCATCACTTGTTGAGGGGAGGGATTGACTAGTTTCAATATCTGTTCCCGTATACGAACATCTGTGCAATTGCATCACGTACCATAGTATCTGAATAAGGGAGGCCACATTGACACTCAAAAGCACAATCCCTAGTAAGGCCTTGCAAACTTGCAACCCACTCCCTATTAGTCTGACCGGCTGTACGTTTTGTACGAAAGAAGGTATACCGTTTCGCAACTACATTAACTGATTCTTTGAAATACGCATCTAATGCAGACAAAATTTCGTCGTAGGACAGAGTTGCTACGTCGCGCCGGGGAAATAATTTCACCATCACACGGTACGTGGTCACTCCGACGCAAGAAAGGAGAAAAGGCTGCCGCTCATTACCTTGAATTCTGTAGGCGGCGAGATGGAATCCAAATTGGCGTGACCACTCCGTCCAGCTTTCCAGTGCCGCATCAAAAGGACGAAAAGGTGGTGCAACTGCGTGTTGTGGCTGCGGGAGCGGTGGAGCGGCGGCGGCCGCATCGTTTTGCATTGCACGTTGACCCTGGACGAGCTGTCCAAGGGCATCCAGTAAGGCCTGCGTCTGCTGATTCTGTAAGCGATAAAATTCGGACAGTACATCTGGAGATTGTCGCGAAGCCATTACGCAAGTAAATCAGTCGGTATCAGTACAAACGCGAATTGGCTCGTCGCCAATCCTCGGTGCCAAACTGTTGTGACTTGGCAACACAGCCAAGCCACTAGGAGATAGCCGAAAGGCACGCGTTTAAGCTCACGCAGGCTGGCGTGAGGTCTGGAACTGTTAAAGGAGTTGAGTCTAGTAAAAAAAGTACGTAGCTTCTGGAATACTTAACTTTAATCCATAATTGGTAAACATCGGTCTGACGGTACATGCATCACAAGATAAATAGCAAATGATAATGGCGCCTTGCTAGGTCGTAGCAAATGACGCAGCTGAAGGCTATGCTAACTATCGTCTCGGCAAATGAGTGCGTAATTTGTCAGTGAACCATCGCTAGCAAAGTCGGCTGTACAACTGGGGCGAGTGCTAGGAAGTCTCTCTAGAGCTGCCGTGTGGCGGCGCTCGGTCTGCAATCACTGACAGTGGCGACACGCGGGTCCGACGTATACTACCGGACCGCGGCCGATTTAAAGGCTACCGCCTAGCAAGTGTGGTGTCTGGCGGTGACACCACATTCTCCATTCCCATACCGAGGGTGCCTAAGCATGAGTCCTATCAACAGACTCTTCTTTTAGTCCAGCAGTGCCATACATTCTTTTCTTCTCAAATCTGATCAGTGTCTCCTCATTAGTTACCCGGTCTCCCCACGTAATTCTTCTGTAGCGCCACATTTTAGAGCATCCCCTTTCCTTCTTGCACGAACTGCTTATTGTCCACGTTTCACTTCCATTTGAGACTACACTACTGAGAAATACTGCCAGAAAAGCTTACAAAACCCCAGCTCCAAGAACGGTGCCCTGGTGGCTCAGGGTAAATGCCTCGCCGTTCATGTGAAGGCTGTATTTTGATTTGTAAATCAGGCACACATCCCACTGTTAAAAAAGCTCGTCTGATGTCTTCTAAAAATCAATGTTCTTCCCGCTACAGAAGATGACGCTCAGTCGTGGCTCTGATTGTGAAGTGGTGGTACAACTGTTACGATTATAGGAAAATGAGGTTCTGCTTTACAGTAGAGGACAATCCAATTTCAGTTAAGAGAAGCCACGCTGTTTTCAGTGCTAAAAATCTTGCCACAGCTCTCTTACTACAGATACGAATTATTACACAACATTGCACTTGCGTAATACAGTATTCCACAAATGTGATTAATAATGTTGATGATAGTTTATGATCACATAATTTACACAGGTCTTGAAGGAGAACTGACTTGGCTTTTAACATAAAATCTCAAAAAGTTTGGCACAGTTCTACACTCTTGCTAATTGTGACTTCACCTATGCAATTGTCACCATCCAACTTCCACACCTACAGCAACAGAGCTTCTGCCTACAGAGTTTCATCCATCACAGGCCAGGAAAAGCCGCGCAATGTTGTATCATTATGCATCGCTCAGCCAGTGAAAAGCGGGAACGCTGTTTCCAAGTGGAGCGCGACGCCTTAATTCGTGATAAAGGTCCCACCAAAATATTCAGTAAATCTTGTAACGTGTTGCACACCATTACGATTTATTATGCTCCGTTTGCTAGAAATGTTACAAGTTTTTATAATGTTTACATTTATATTACGTGGTAACGCATTTCTCCTGCTAGTTAGCAATTCATGTCTAACTTATTTTCGTCTTCGTCAGTTATTTTGCTGTCCAAATAACAAAACACGTTGTCTCAGTTCCTAATGTAATGCGCTCACGTCGTTGCATTCAATTATTTTTGTCTCGTTTTTGTTCATGTTCACCTTAAAAACTCTCTTCAACACACTATCCGTTTCATTCTACCGATCTTTTATAACCTTGATGATAGTACTTACAGTAAAATAAATAAATAAAATAAAATAATTTAATTACAAGTTTGGTTTTTGTCATCGGGCGATTGTGTAACAGACAGATTGCCACTGGGAATTATGAAACGTGTTAAATGTTTGCGAATAATAACGTTTTGGAAACCAAAGATTTCTTTTTTAGGAATCAACATGGACTCCGTAAACAGTGGTCTTGCGAAACTCGGGTCGCTCTGTTCGCCCGTGAGAAAAAAGCAGCAGTACATAATTGTTGCCAAGAATTGCAACAGAGCTGAACGCTGTAGCATACTGAAGAAAATTTGGCTGTTTGAAGGTAGATTTGCCGGCCTATGCTACAGGCCTCCAAGCGGTCAGTTGTGTTGAGACACGGCGACGTTTCGGCGAGAGTCACATTCATCATCTTCTGGTAAAGTCACTTCACCAGTGAATAGTAAATATCACATCGTCGAAAGGTAGCGATATTTCAACACTACGACCGGACTAGGGATCCGACAGCTTTTTATCAAGATAAGACGTTGCAGAATATTGGACCAGCTTTCGATTGAGGATTTCCTTGCAGATCGAGCTCAGCACGTCGTCGTCGAAGGGATGAAATCTTCGGAGCTGAAAGTGATTTGGATGTACACTAAGAAAGAGCTATAGGGGTTTTACTGCTCCCCTTATACATGTAAATGGTCTGATGGATAAGTGGAACGTCCAGGACACTGTGAGCTGTACGGAGGGAAGTCGCAAAGCTAGAAAATTATAGCGAATTACAGGAAGATCAGCAGAGAACAAAAGCTTAGTGGAAGATCTGGTAGCTGAACCCCAGACTAAAAGAAATGCAACGTATCGCGTTTATATTGGCGGAAACAACTATTTTTGTTAAGTTACGATTGGAGACCAATCGTGATAACAAGGTCAACTATAACGTGCCTATGAATATGTGTACAGGGTGACATAATAGAGGAGCGGTTACATGAAATTAACAAAAGGAAAAGCATATTCCACACCGAAATTCATTTAAAGGATTCTAGGGAAATATATTTCAACCGCGACATGAGTTTCCAATATCCTCGTCTGACCGATTCTTGAACATTTCTCGACTGAAGCATTTACCAGGAGCAGATGGAGAAGATCCAAAGGGTAGCGGCGAGCTTCGTTCCACTTCAAAATGACTACACAGCCGAAACGGCACAGTACTGCCGAAAGCTAAACAGTCTACATTTTTAACCAACCAAACAATTGCAGAAGATTGTTATCGTTAAGAAAATTTAATCCATTTGTGTTTCGTCAGTATGGAGGCGTACTGCTTTGGGTATCTTTCTAAAAGATACCAGTAAGCTGCACACAGATGTGGTTAACTCATTCGCATATTTATAACAGTGGAATACATACAATAAAAAAAAACTTCCAAATAAATGAATGTCATTGACACACGCAGCTCGTGTGCATTGTTTTGACGAAGTCCTTAATTTATATCCCTTGACTCCCTACTATGACAGCCCGAAAAGTTTCATACCCCTTCCTGCAGATTGATGTTGGCAACAGACTGTCAGAGGATTGCCCGGTTTAAAGGTAGGTCACTGTACTGTGTGTGAAATCTTATGGGACTTAACTGCTAAGGTCATCAGTCCCTAAGCTTACACACTACTTAACCTAAATTATCCTAAGGACAAACACACACACCCATGCCCGAGGGAAGACTCGAACCTCCGCCGGGACCAGCCGCACAGCCCATGACTGCTGCGCCTTAGACCGCTCCGCTAATCCCGCGCGGCTAAAGGTAGATCAGAATTGCTATAAAATCGTAACTTGCTATGATATGAAAAGGTACTGCTATTGCATACAAAGTTATGACACACTGAACAAAATGGTAAAAGAGAGTTATCTAAAATTTACTTTTAGAGCACAATGGTAAACAGCAGGCGTAGCAAACGGAAGGTGAACTTAAGTGTACATGGAAAAACATCCGTACTATTTCAGTAATAATAAATGTGTCTTAGCAACTCGACTTCCAACCAGTTACTGTGTTCTGGGGATGTGAACCACGACCTCTAGTTGTACTATTTAAATATAATGCACGGAATATACTAACTTCAATAGAACCAAGTACAGAGTTTAATGAAAATCAAAAATCAGTCTTGGTCGCATAAAAACATGTATTCATGAGATCAAGACTGCTTTTTTTGTGCTTATTAAATATTATTTGTTGATGGCCACTTTTCCAATTATCGTCATAAAAATACCAAGTACAGACTCTCTACAAGTTTCATCAGCGTCAAGGTTTGCCCCATTTGCTGAGAAATGCGTGCAAAAAACGGAATACGTAATATTCAGAATAGTGGATGCTCTCTTCGATGTAAGATATAATATGATAATCTGGACCGTATCAGTTGTTGCAGCACAAGGTTGTGTGTTGCATCGTGCAATCGTATAACAGCTGCATAGTATCAGCCACACTTGATAGGTAAAATTCGAGTACATAAGCATTACCTGAACAATATTTCAATAAAAATCACAAACTTTTGATAAATTAAACTAATGGGAAAGATGACTGAGCACACTGTAGTACTCTTCGTATCTACAAACAGATTCTGTAACAAGCCTCATCAGAAAAACCCTTCCAAAGAACCAAGGATCGACTGTGCAGGCATAGCAATTTCGCAAAGTGAATTAATGCAAAGTTAACCACGAATTATAACTACGTCAGGAACGATTGATGAAATAATATTTCAGGTATCCGTTGCCGACACACAACCAAATTACAATAACCATCTCACCAAACAGCAGCTCAACAACCAGCACCTTTAATGATCAGCACCTTACGTTCTCTCCACACACCAGACCAGGGTACTCGAAAGCTAATCCAAGTGTGATTTTGTGTGTGAGTGTAGCGCGTTGGGGCTGACAGTGGGTACAGAAACAACTGTGCAGGAATCAATGACGGCCTGTGATCATGTGCTACTGTCCTACAGCACACTGAAAATATCACACAAAAATTATGCCATATCACTTCGAATGCATGCTGGTAATAAAAAAACGGATGAAAACATGTTTTTAGCGCTCTTTCCGCTATTAAAAACCAATATTGTGTGCTGAAATGATGTTCAGCCACACTACGATCAACTCAGAGAGGGTACACAGCTGTCTGTTTTCGACTCTATATGCTCTGATGTGATGTCATTCCAGGCAGCACTAAGGGTGCTACGTTGTTCACAGCACCATGTCAGTATTTTTCTTTGAAAGTGCGTGTGAAGTATTGTGCAAGCAACATAGCGACTTCTGTACAAGATCTGCTGAAGATTCCTTTCTCCAGTAGATCCTTGGAGAGAAAGTGAAAGTTCTAGAGTTGGGTAGGTGTACTCCAAATTTTAATTTAACAAAGGGGGGAGTAGGACGGGGATCTCCGATTTGGCTCAGAATACGGGTAGAAGCAGGTAGATACCCCTATCAAGTTCCTAGAATACTTCATCTGAGTGGGCCATAGAAAAAGGTAAAATGCTGTCTAAAGATCTACTAGTAATGTTAGATTTTTGAACAGCAGTTTGTAGGTGGCGTGTTTTTTTAATTAAGTACCGTTTTGAAACTAAAACAAGACGTGCTAATATATCTCAATAATTTTATTTTTACATGAAAGCCTGTACCTTAATCTACGCACTGACGCTATTACAATCTGATTCTTCCTTGTTTACGTTGTGTACTGAGTGTTTAAGATGCCTCCGATAATCGTGAGTCTCGCCGACTGAAGTACGCGCTGTTATAGGATTTCTTAGTGCTAAAGGCCCAATAGCGATCGATATTCATCGTGAAATCTGTGCAGTTTACGGAGAAAACATTATGAGTGATGGAATGGTACGAAAGTGGGTGAGAGCATTTAAAGACGGCCGCACAAATGTGCATGATGAACAACGGAGTGGGCGTCCTTCGGTCGTTAATGAAAGTTTAGTGCAGAAAGTGGACAATAAGATGAGAAAAACAGACGCTTCACGATTTCCTCCTTGCGGGATGACTTTCCTAACGTTTCTAATAGTGTTTTGTATGGCATTGTGATCGAGCACTTGAATTACCGAATATTGTGTGCACGTTTGGTACCGAAAATGTTGACGGATGAGCACAAAACCAAACCTTTAGACAGTGCATTCACTTTCCTTGAGCGGTACCACAACGGCGGTGATGATTTCTTAAGCCCATTTAATACGGGGGATGAAACATGGGTGGCATACGTCACACCAGAATCAAAGCAACAGTCCATGGAAGTTGAGCGAGGGCATCGTTTTGCTGCAAGACAATGCCCGTCTGCATGTGGGGAATCACACCAAAGATCTCATCACATCTTTTCGGTGGGAAACTTTAGATCATCCTCCGTACAGTCCCGATCTTGCGCCCAGTGACTACCATCTGTTCCTGCACTTGAAGAAACACCTGGGCGGTCAGCGTCTTCAAGACGATAACGAAGTCGTAACAGTTGTGATGCAGTGGTTAACAAGTCAGGCGGTAGACTTATATGAAGAGGGTATTCAAAAACTGGTACAACGTTATGACAAGTGCCTCAATATTGACGGAAATTATGTAGAAAAATAGATTAAGGTACAAGCTTTCAGATAAAAATAATATTATTGAGATATCTTAGCACGTATTTTTTTAATTTCAAAACGGTACTTACTTAAAAAACGCGCCTTGTATATTGGAGTCATATGCCAACTAGCTCTGCAGGTGACGAAGAAATAGAAGCAATGTATGATGAGATAAAAGAAATTATTCAGATAGTGAAGGGAGACGAAAATTTAATAGTCATGGGTGACTGGAATTCGATAGTAGGAAAAGGAAGAGAAGGAACGTAGTAGGTGAATATGGATTGGGGGTAAGAAATGAAAGAGGGAGCCGCCTGGTAGAATTTTGCACAGGGAACAACTTAATCATAGCTAACACTTGGTTCAAGAATCATAAAAGGAGGTTGTATACATGGAAGAAGCCTGGAGATGTTGACAGGTTTCAGATACGTTATGTAATGGTAAGACAGAGATTTAGGAACCAGGTTTTAAATTGTAAGACATTTGCAGGGGCAGATGTGGACTCTGACCGCAGTCTATTGGTTATGAACTGTAGATTAAAACTGAAGAAACTGCAAAAAGGTGGGAATTTAAGGAGATGGGACCTGAATAAACTGAAAGAACCAGAGGTTGTAGAGAGTTTCAGGAAGAGCATAAAGGAACAATTCACAAGAATGGGGGAAAGAAATACAGTAGAAGAAGAATGGGTAGTTTTGAGGGATGAACTGGTGAAGGCAGCAGAGGATCAAGTAGGTAAAAAGACAAGGGCTAGTAGAAATCCTTGGGCGACAGAAGAAATACTGAATTTAATTGATGAAAGGAGAAAATATAAAGGTGCAGTAAATGAAGCAGGCAAAAAGAAATACAAACGTCTCAAAAATGGGATCGATAAGAAGTGCAAAATGGCTAAGCAGGCATGGCTAGAGGACAAATGTAAGGATGTAGAGGCTTATCTCACTAGGGGTAAGATAGATACCGCCTACAGGAAAATTAAAGAGACCTTTGGAGAAAAGAGAACCACTTGTATCAATATCAAGGGCTCAGATGGAAACCCAGTTCTAAGCAAAGAAGGGAAAGCAGAAGGGTGGAAGGAGTATGTAGAGGCACTATACAAGGGCGATGTTCTTGAGGACAATATTATCTAAATGGAAGAGGATGTAGATGAAGATGAAATGGGAGATATGATACTGCATGAAGAATTTGATAGAGCACTGAAGACCTAAGTCGAAACAAGGCCCCAGGAGTAGACAACATTCCATTAGAACTACTGATAGCCTTGGGAGAGCCAGTCCTGACAAAACTCTACCATCTGGTGAGCAAAATGTATGAGACAGGCGAAATAGCCTCAGACTTCAAGAAGAATATAATAATTCCAATACCAAAGAAAGCAGGCGTTGACAGATGTGAAAATTACCGAACTATCAGTTTAATAAGTCACGGCTGCAAAATACTAACGCGAATTCTGTACAGACGAATGGAAAAACTGGTAGAAGCTGACCTCGGGGAAGATCAGTTTGGATTCCGTAGAAAGATGGGAACACGTGAGGCAATACTGACCCTACGACTTATCTTAGAAGCTAGATTAAGAAAAGGCAAACCTACGTTTGTAGCATTTGTAGACTTGGAGAAAGCTTTTGACATTATTGACTGGAATAAGCTCTTTCAAATTCTGAAGGTGGCAGGGGTAAAATACAGGGAGCGAAAGACTATTTACAATTTGTATAGAAACCAGATGGCAGTTATAAGGGTCGAGGGAGATGAAAGGGAAGCAGAGGCTGGGAGGGTAGTCAGACAGGGTTGTAGCCTCTCCCCGATGTTATTTAATCTGTATATTGAGCAAGTAGTAAAGGAAACAAAAGAAACATTCGGAGTAGGTATTAAAATCCAAGGAGAAGAAATAAAAACTTTAAGGTTCGCCGATGACACTGTAATTCTGTCAGAGACAGCAAAGGACTTGGAAGAGCAGTTGAACGGAATGGACAGTGTCTTGAAGGGAGGATATAAGATGAACATCAACAAAAGCAAAACTAGGATAATGGAATGTAGTCGAATTAAGTCGGGTGATGCTGAGGGAATTAGATTAGGAAATGAGACACTTGAAATAGTAAAGGAGTTTTGCTATTTGGGGGGCAAAGTAACTGATGATGGTCGAAGTGGAGAGGATATAAAATATAGACTGGAAATGGCAAGGAAAGCGTTTCTGAAGAAGAGAAATTTTATAACATCGAGTATAGATTTAAGTGTCATGAAGTCGTTTCTGAAAGTATTTGTATGGAGTGTAGCCACGTAAGGAAGTGAAACATGGACGATAGCCGGCCGGTGTGGCCGTGCGGTTCTAAGCGCTTCAATTTGGAACCGTGTGACTGCTACGGTCGCAGGTTCGAATCCTGCCTCGGGCATGGACGTGTGTGATGTCCTTAGGTTAGTTAGGTTCAAGTAGTTCTAAGTTCTAGGGACTGATGACCTCAGAAGTTAAGTCCCATAGTGCTCAGAGCCATTTGAACCATGGACGATAAATAGTTTGGACAATAAGAGAATAAAAGCCTTTGAAATGTGGTGCTACAGAAGAAAGCTGAAGATTAGATGGGTAGGTCACGTAACTGATGAGGAAGTATTAAATAGGATTGGGTAGAAGAGGTGTTTGTGGCACAACTTGACAAGAAGAAGGGATCGGTTGGTAGGACATGTTCTGAGGAATCAAGGGATCACCAATTTAGTACTGGAGGGCAGCGTGGAGTGTATAAATCGTAGAGATAGACCTAGAGATGAATACACTAAACAGATTCAGAAGGATGTAGGCTGCAGTGCGTATTGGGAGCTGAAGAAGCTTGCACAGGATAGAGAAGCATGGAGAACTGTATCAAACCAGTCTCAGGACTGGAGACCACAACAACAACAATGTTAAACTTCTAATTATAAAATTTAACTAAGGCTTGTAAGTCAAATGGCTATAGGCAGTGATACAAAAAAAAGCGAGAGTGTTACGGAACTTAGTATGAAAAGAGTTGGATCTGCAGGTGTGATAATCTAAACGTACTTTTTTGTTTCTCACGTTTGTTATTCGGGAACAGTGATGCGTGGGATATATGGGAGTGAAATACCTGGGGAAATTAATGCATTAATAGGAAAGAAAAAACGTAAAGGAAATCAGAAATATACAAACAACATAAAGGGTTTTTCAGCGATAGAAATACACCATTTGTTGCAATATGCTTGGGACAACAGTACATTTTCAGGCGGACAAACTTTCGAAATTACAGTAGTTACAATTGTCAACAACAGATGGCGCTGCGGTCTGGGAAACTCTATAGTACGATATTTTCCACATATCCACCATGCGTAGCAATAATATGGCGTAATCTCTGAATGAAATTACCCGAAACCTTTGACAACGTGTCTGGCGGAATGGCTTTACATGCAGATGAGATGTACTGCTTCAGCTGTTCAATTGTTTCTGGATTCTGGCGGTACACCTGGTCTTTCACGTGTCCCCACAGAAAGAAGTCACAGGGGTTCATGTCTGGCGAATAGGGAGGCCAATCCACGCCGCCTCCTGTATGTTTCGGATAGCCCAAAGCAATCACACGATCATCGACATATTCATTCAGGAAATTAAAGACGTCGGCCGTGCGATGTGGCCGGGCACCATCTTGCATAAACCACGAGGTGTTCGCAGTGTCGTCTAAGGCAGTTTGTACCGCCATAAATTCACGAAGAATGTCCAGATAGCGTGATGCAGTAATCGTTTCGGATCTGAAAAATGGGCCAATGATTCCTTTGGAAGAAATGGCGGTCCAGACCAGTACTTTTTGAGGATGCAGGGACGATGGGACTGCAACATGGGGCTTTTCGGTTCCCCATATGCGCCAGTTCTGTTTATTGACGAAGCCGTCCAGGTAAAAATAAGCTTCGTCAGTAAACCAAATGCTGCCCACATGCATATCGCCGTCATCAATCCTGTGCACTATATCGTTAGCGAATGTCTCTCGTGCAGCAATGGTAGCGGCGCTGAGGGGTTGCCGCGTTTGAATTTTGTATGAATAGAGGTGTAAACTCTGGCGCATGAGACGATACGTGGACGTTGGAGTCATTTGGACCGAAGCTGCAACACGGCGAACGGAAACCCGAGGCCGCTGTTGGATCACCTGCTGCACAAGCTGCGCGTTGCCCTCTGTGGTTGCCGTACGCGGTCGCCCTACCTTTCCAGCACGTTCATCCGTCACGTTCCCAGTCCGTTGAAATTTTTCAAACAGATCCTTTATTGTATCGCTTTTCGGTCCTTTGGTTACATTAAACCTCCGTTGAAAACTTCGTCTTGTTGCAATAACACTGTGTTCTAGGCGGTGGAATTCCAACACCAGAAAAATCCTCTGTTCTAAGGAATAAACCATGTTGTCCACAGCACACTTGCACATTGTGAACAGCACACGATTACAGCAAAAAGACGACGTACAGAATCGCGCACCCACAGACTGCGTTGTCTTCTATATCTTTCACATCACTTGCAGCGCCATCTGTTGTTGAAAATTGTAACTACCGTAATTTCGAAAGTTTGTCCGCCTGAAAATGTACTGTTGTCCCAAGCATATTGCAACAAACGGTGTATTTCTATCGCTGCTCGTTTAGTTTTTATTGCCGTTTCAAATATACCGGTCATTTTTGAAACACCCTGTACTTGATCTTAATGCCTTAGGTAAAGCTAATATTAGAACAAATCATGGCAGTCATGAGCATATAGTGAAACACAATCTGTTTATTTCTGGAATTCGTGAAATTTTGCATGGCCAGCTACTGGCGGCAGTGCTGCCGTAACTAGTTCGCGAGGTAATTGAAATACAGGAAAAGTAAAACTGAGCGCTGGAAGTGTCAAGGTATTTCGGAAATCACTGCTATCTGCAAAGCAGAAGAGTACAGTATTGCCTCTATTGTCTGTGAGACGGCCAGCGTCTAGCTGCCAAATGAAGTTCTGTGGTTCAGTTTCTTCCAATTGAGGAAAGAGCCGTAGTTCTAGCGCATGAAGTTAAGAAACACCGGTTACAGTTGCTTCACCGAAAAAGAAAGCCCTATAAACTTCCAGCCAGACTGTGGCACAAAAATATTCAATTTAGGAAAATGTCATTGCAGCTGTCGAAACTCGCACTGTGTATGTGTTCACATTTCCCCTCAGGTGATATGTCGATTCATCAGTGAAGGCGGCATGATCCATAAAATCTTCATCATCACGCAGCAACATTTCGTTTGCAGATCTTCTAGCGGAAGACATGGGGAGGTGGCGCTGAGGTAATCACACTGGACACTCATTCGGGAGGACGACGGTTCAAATCCACGTCCGGCTATCCAGTTTTAGGTTCTCCGTGATTTCCCTAAATCACTCCAGGCAAATGCCGGGATGGTTCCTTTTAAAAGACACGGTAGATTTCTTTCCACATCCTTGACAAAATCCGAGCTTCTGCTCCGTCTCTAAACACGGCACGATAAACCCAGTCCTCCTTCCTGCTTCTAAAGCGCACACAGAAGTCTTGTGTTACGCTTTTTTCTCACACTCTGTTATGCTTTTTCCTCAGTCGCTGAAAAACGTATTTTAAAGAGCTCTGGAAACTCGACACAGTGTTAGATTCTCAAACATTTGTTAAGTCGTGTAACGCTGTTCGTTGCCGTTGTCAGTTACTGCAGATACCATACGGTGAAGTTCCGCTTCCTTTCATTCCGCGGCCAAAGCTTTCTGGATTCTACGTCCGTGATGTATTTCAGCATACTCTGAAGGGAACATTGTAATCGATTCGTATCACACGAAAAGTTTATTGCCGTGCGCCGCAGAAGCGCCTTGTAGTCACAGCCGCGCGGGACGGTTTGCAGATAAATCTGAACGGAGCATGCTTCAGGGCCTGAGGAAGCCGCAGTGCGCGTAGCGGTGCTGCTAACGACGCGGACATCGACTACTTGTACCGCCAGCGGACTTCACATCTCCCAGCGTGATGCCAGTGGGGAGCCCATTGTCTCTGAGCCGACAAGACGACTCGCGCCGACGCACACACACACACACACACACACACACACACACACACACACTGTACTGGCGCCGCCAGATATCTCGAGGACGCCATTCCGTTGGTACACCGCGCAGCGAGCTGTTGACTTATGGCTGTTATGATAAATGACCTCTCGTCACGATCGTGTTTGTAAAGAACGTACAAAGACGCGTGGGCCACGTAGAGAGAAATGAGGGAGGTACGCTGATCTGATTTATATCGCCGTAATTTATCGATCTCCTCGGGTCAAAGGACTCAACACCGGCAGCGGCCTAACCAGCACAATGAGGCTTCGGTATAGCCTCGCGGCCCGCGAAAATTTCGCACGCACTGGACTAAGCTGCGCAGTTATTCCTCCTCTTGTACGTTGTTCTCTTGTTGACTCTGGCAAATTAGCAACATCATCGTCATCATAATGAGTCATCCGGAATATATTTCTTTAACTTTCTGGCAAATTAGCAACATCATCGTCATCATAACGAGTCATCCGGAATATGTTTCTTTAACTTTTGTTAACTGCTGAGTCGAGTCAGATTAATGTGACCACCACCAATATTCGACGCCAAAGTACAAAAACCACTCACAGACATGTGTCAGTACTAGCATTGGAGGGTGTACAGGGTTATCAGGAGCAGTCCGAAAAGCTTGTAAGGGTATTGCAGGGGAGGTAGAGATGAGAAATGATTGCTAGGGAAAAATGAGGGACGTCGCACCAAGTTATTTAGTATTGAAGTCAGCCAATCAGGTCGTTGCGCACGCAAAATCAAGAACTGACACACGCTAAAATGTTTTAATACACGGAAATCTGTTGGTCAGTGAGCTCAGTGAGATGTCACATACTCAAATTCTCATTCCCATTTAAGATGTACCTCTGTGGGGAAGTGATCAATTAAACCTAGGTGAGCAAAAGCTACGTGTGTTCGGTTTAATGAAACCGAAAGAAGAATATGTTTGACACTCTCTCCGGCAGGCTATTGAATTTACGCGCGAGGCGAACTGATTGGGCAACTTCAGTGCTAAACAGCGCGGGAACGGAGCAACGTATCGAATTTTTTTTAACAGTTATTTCTCAGCACGTCCCCACTCATGCAGCTTCTTTACAAGGTTTTCAGACTATTTCCGAGCCAACTGAATAAGGCTTGTCCGGGGGAGGGGGGGGGGGGGGAGGAGGAGGGGACGTGGAAGAGAGCAGTCGTTTTCGTAATATGGAACAGCCCAAAGGCGCATGATTATTGGCTTTCGAACCCGATGTGGAAGCATTTCCGAAACGGCTAAATTTGTAGGCTGTTCTCGAGCCACTGTGGTTAAAGTATACCATGCGTGGCAAAATGACACTATCCCAAAACCAGCACTGAAGCAGCTGCAGCAGATCGCGGGCCATAGATGGCAGAGCTGAAAAATGGATGCGGAGGCGTGTAAGGTTGGTTCTGAGCACTATGGGGCTTAACTTCTGAGGTTATCAGTCCCCTAGAACTTAGAACTATTTAAACCTAACTAACCTAAGGACATCTCACACACACACACCCATGCCCGAGGCAGGATTCGAACCTGCGACCGTAGCGGTCGCGCGGTTCCAGACTGTAGCGCCTAGAACCGCTCGGCCACCCCCGGCAGGCGGCGTGTAAGGTTGAATGGACATGCAACTGTTGAGAACCAAGGGGCTACCAACAGCGTCCCTTCAACATAGCCCTTCAGCGTTAAGGTGCTGCATTCCAGCCTCCACAGCAGGTACCCCGTTCATGCAGCCATGCTGAGTACTGTTCACCAGCGACGGAGGCTGCAGTTTGCCCGCCAATACCGCAACTCGGCGTCCACTGAGGTGCAACAGGCGACCTATTCAGAAGAATCACGTTTTATACTCCATCGGATACATGGCCTTTGGTGTGTAAGATGTGAAATATCTGAAAAGCAAACAGCCTGCAACAACCGTCAGATGGGTGCAGACAGGAGGTGGAAGTGATATGGTCTAGAGAATGTTTCCGTGGCAATCCATGGATGATCTAGTTATTCTGGAAGGAACAGTGAGTCAACAAAAGAATGCATCTATTCTTGGGGACCGTGTCCAACCCTACAAGCAGTTCCTTCTTCCTCAACACGATTTTATCAACCACCAGGGCAATGCAATGTGTCATACAGCTGCAGTGTATGCGCATGGTCCGAAGAGCACCAGCAAGAGTTTACCATACTCTCCTGGCCACCGAACTCCCTTGTTTTAAACCCTGTTGAGAATCTGTGCGACCACCTGGATCAGACTGTCAATCGAGAAACCAAGCGCAGCTGGCCACGGCCCTGGAGTCCATTTGTTCCATTTCACTGGCGGTACCTTTTGCGCTGCACCTCTGGGAATGGTCTGCACTGTAAAAGGTATATATTAAGGCTTTTGATAGGTGGTCACGTAAAGTGACGGGATAGTGTATACTCTGCATTTAATGTACGCATAATGTGAACTGTTCACCAGCATTTAACCAGCAATGAGTTAAAAAAAACTGACGTAGCAAAAAATATTTATCTATGCTATTCCCTACATTGAAGCATTATTTCGAGTCTGAGCAATAACTTAAATTAAACTGGCAGTTTTTATCTACTAAGAGTAAATAGTAATTAAGGGAACAGTCAACTAACAACTACATACAAGCATGAACGATAAAACTTTGCTGTGGTAGTGGTGACTTCTGCCACCGAATGCATCGGGATGGGCAAATGTAGTGGGAAGAGGTAGAAGACACCATAGTAAAACTCGGCGAGAACTATCCAAGTGATTTATTGTTTCCAACTATAGTGCCCTCGTTCCTCTTGGTCTGCGTCACAGGGCCCTGCAATGCTGAGGAAGCACCACAGTGGCCCATGCAACACAATGTTGTGTCATGCTGGCCTTGGACAGCTGCAAAATTATGATGGCGTCAGAATGCGCTGATAGTTGGCTCAGCAGTCTGCGTCCCTGCCGATTCAGCACTGCTCAGTGTGAGCTGCAGGCAGCCAGCTGCTGTTTCTCCTCGCCAGTGTGGCTGAGATCGCGATGGCGACAAGCACCCGTGATCTGACGTCCGAATATGAGGCCCTCGGCTCGGAATGCCTCCGTCGTGTGTTGGAAGCCAGGACGACTGCCCGTGGTAGCGAGCTGTGGAGTGGCCCACCACTGGCTGGCTGGCTATGGACCCTGCAGAAGCCTCAGGGAGTCGAACCAAAGACCCGCTGTGGACTGGAATGCTGGCACCCCATCTACTGCTTTGTGTAGCCGGTGGTATGACACGCCCCACCGTCCAGGAGAGCTGCCACACTTGAATGAATTCGTTAGAAAACGGCACCTATTTATACTTGGCTGTGCGCCTCTGTTTTGCCAAGCACACCTCTTCGCGTCACATACTCATAACACACTAGGTTGGCCAGTGGGCCCCTTCTGCCTGCAAAATGCGACGTGCAAAACAGCTATGTATACTCTTTCAGCAATTTGACGGCCCTGTGGCCTCTATTCTACTTCGCAACTGTTGGTAAGCATAACCCACTTCAATCCGGCCAGCACCTGGCTGTAATTTGTGCTCATAATATCAGACAAAGCTAACTTTCCCTACCCTAAACGGTGGTGCAGTTAAAGTGTGTAGAGACCCTTTGAAAGAGAAAACTGCAGCATATTTTCCTTGTAAAAATCAACTGTTATAATTTCAATTTCAACATTTTTACCTTCTTTTATGACAAAACGAACTGATAAGTAAGTTTTTTATGAAGTCGGCGAGCATATACTACAGATTAAGCAGCTGAAGCAGCTGTGTAATATTATTCAGTTTTATAATAGCAGAATAAGGACAAAAAAGACATAATACACGGCTTGTTTTGCATCCCACTCACTTCTGTTTCATTATCCTTGCAGTCGTGATTGTATCTTCCACACCAGTTTATTCACTGATCCATTCCTCTATTTTCCTGGCTTATTTCACTGTAATTCAACTTTTGGTTACCAACACATTGGAGATTAGTTAATTAAAAGCATACCATGCCACTTCTATAGTTATTTCTTTTCTTGTCCATTCAGACCTCAGCATCAGATACCTTCAACACTAAAACTCGTAAGCTGAACAAGAAAGATAGGTCCAATAGGTCCAACTGATGCTGTTTGCCGGCCTGAGTGGCCGTGCGGTTCTAGGCGCTAAAGTCTGGAGCCGCGAGACGGCTACGGTCGCAGGTTCGAATCCTGCCTCGGGCATGGATGTGCGTGATGTCCCTAGGTTAGTTAGGTTTAAGTAGTTCTAAATTCTATGGGACTGATGACCTCAGAAGTTGAGTCCCATTGTGTTCAGAGCCATTTGAACCAATTTGATGCTGTTTTCTTGTTCAGTTACTTGCTTTTTGATGTATTTATCGTGTATTACTTCATTCACATTGTAATTACCTATGTGACTGCTTTACAAGCGTTTGTAAGTTCATCTGTTTGTTAAAACTTATCTGCACTTTAACCACGTAGTACTACGTCAACAGCAAAACGTGTAACTTTGGTAAAATGAAAGTTTCGTAGCTTACTCTTTTTTCGGTTTTAAATTTCTGGCAATCCCGACGAACTCTAATGAAAGCTGTAGAATTAACATACATATTTTGCAGACCGATACCTTTTTTCATTTAATGCTGATTGTACAGCTGATACCGAAACTAGATCAAGTATTGTCTCAAAATCTACGAATTTCAGATAAAGTGGTAATTGATACTTACACGATGATTCAAATACATTGTCACCTCAAATACATTGCTCTGTCAAACATAAAACCGACATACACTGAAGCGCCAAGGAAACTGACATAGCCATGCGTATTCAATTACAGATATATGTAAACAGGCAGAAGACGGCACCGCGGTAGGCAATGCCTGTGTAAGACAAGTGTCTGGCGCAGTTGTTCGATCAGTTACTGCTGCTACAATGGCAGGTTATCAAGATTTAATTGAGTTTGAATGAATGTGCACGAGCGTGTTACCTGATGTCTCCCAGTCGTGCAGAGAATGTTGGACGTAGTATAGCATGAGGACCAAATTGGGCTGGCCCGCAACACAGGGAAGTTGAAGGAACGGGAAAAGATAGTCTGTCAGTCAGCGAGCACTTATGGTGCAGTGTTGTGGTATTCTCTATTACAGCATGAGTCAGCAGCGTGTGGAATCGGAACGAGACAGTAAGGGACACAATCTGGCGATCCACAGTGGTACGGTGTCAGTACGGGGATGGTCTCTTTGCCTTTAGACTGTATGCCAGTTTCCGTTGACATCGGCACATCGGCTGCACCGTTTCAAAAGATGTCAAAAGCATAGCGACTGGAGCAATGAGAGGTGGGGTCACGTGCTTGTCTCGGATGAGGGCAAATTTTAAAAAATGGTTCAAATGGCTCTGAGCACTGTGGAACTTAACATCTGAGGTCATCAGTCCCCTAGAACTTAGAACTACTTAAACCTAACAAACCTAACGACATCACACACACCCATGCCCGAGGCAGGATTCGAACCTGCGACCGTAGCGGTCGCGCGGTTCCAGGCTGTAGCGCTTAGAACCGCTCGGCCACCACGCCGGCGGCAAATTAAGTATGAGTATTGATTCTGCATCTACCCTCATATTGTGGTAACATGCAAAGCACACAGAAACCTAGGCAAACACGACCATTTCGGTGTCGTGTCCTTGTGGTGCGTAGTCGGCTAATGTTGCATTGGCATACTGAAATCGATGCGGTACGCCTCACCGCTCGCTGATGTTGTGACGCTGTAATCTTTGCCCTTTTACGTCTTTTCAGGGGTGCATTCAGCCCTGACTTCATTTTTATGGATGATGATTCGCGACCGCATCGAACAGCACAGGTAGAGGAGCTCTTGGAAAGGTCCAAATGGTTCAAATGGCCTTGAGCACTGTGGGACTTAACATCTGAGGTCATCAGTCCTCTATAATTTAGAACCACTTAAACCTAACCAACCTAAGGACATCACACACATCCATGCCCGAGGCAGGATTCGAACCTGCGACCGTAGCAGTCGCTCGGTTCCGGACTGAAGCGCCTAGAACCGCTCGGCCACAGCTCTTGGAATGAAAGGATATTAGGTGAATGGACTGGTTTGCCCGTTACCTCCTACTTTAATCCCATCGAGCACGTTTGTGATGCAGTGGGAAAACTTATTACAGCGCGTTCGCGTGCATCGAACCACTATCCAGCAGCCTTACCTACCTTGCGACCAGCATCTTTTGTAATGTCCACGGGCCCATCATGAATCGCAGTGACTTCATTGTAATTATTGTCTTTGAACAAAAATGTCATTTCTGATCGTCTCATTGCTTACTTCTTTGCGTTACACTGAAAAGCAAAAGAAACTGGTACACCTGCCAAATATCGAGTATGGCCCACTCGAGCACGCATAAGTGACGCAACACGACGTGGCATGGGCTCGACTAATGTCTGAAGTAGGGCTGGGGGGAAAGTGACATCATGAATCCTGCGGGGCTGTCCATAAATCCGTAAGCAAAGGGACGTGGAGATCTCTTCTGAACAACACGTTGCAAGGCGTCCCACATATGCTCAATAATGTTCATGTCTGGGGAGTTTGGTGCCCAGCGGAAGTGTTTAAACTCAGAAGAGTGTTCCTGGAGCCACTCTGTAGCAATTCTGGATGTATAGGGTGTGGCGTTGCTGACATGCAGGATACATGGATTCATGACGTTGTCTCCATACCCGTACGCAGTTTGAAACAAGACTCGCCCGACCAGGCAAGATGTTTCCAGTCATCGACAGTTCAATGTCGATGTTGACGGGCCCAGGTGAGGCGTACAGCGTTGTATCGTGCAGTCATCAAGGGTACACGAGTGGGCCTTCGACTCCAAAGTCCATATCGATGATGTTTCGTTGAATGGTTCTCAACCTGACGAATACTGACGACCCAGCGTTGAAATCTGCAGCAATTTGCGGAAGGATTGCTCTTCTGGCACGGTGAATGATTCTCTTCAGTCATCGTTGGTTCCGTTCCTGCAGGATCTTTTTCCGGCCGCAGCGATGTCGGAGATTTGATGTTTACCGGATTCCTGACATTCACAGTACCCTCGTGAGATGGCCGTACAGGAAAATACCCACTTCATAGCTTCATCGGAGATGCTGTGTCCCACTGCTCGTGCGCCGACTATAACACCACGTCAAACTCACTTAAATCTTGATTGTAGCTGCCATTGTAGCATCAGTAACCGATCTAAAAACTGCGGGTGACACTTGTATTATATGGGCGTTGACGACCTCTCAGCGACGCATTCTGCCTCTTTACCTATCTGTATTTGAATGCACATGCCCACACACGTTTCATTGGGGCTTCAGTGTATCCTCTTTACTACAACATATTAGTTTCTATACATGGTCCATGTTTCATTATATTACTTGGTAGCGACACACTTGCATACCAGTGTATTTTCGGAACCGTTTGAAAACTTTGAATTCTGTTTTCATCCATTTGAACTGTAAGAAGTCCGCATTGAAGTACGTTCTTTATCTGAGCTCTATTAATTACCGAAATAACGGTATCAACTTTGCTTTTTCAATTCGAACTCCGAACTACACTAATTTCTTCTGCTGCTGTCACATATTTCAAAGATATGTGTTCAAACCCCATTGATTTAATAAATGTACCAATTGTTTATTACTAACTCATTTTAATCCATCGATTTCATTCTTTCATACTAGCCTTACTGTATAGATCGTTTCATGCATGCACAAAGAAATACATAAAACCAAGCAACGAAATGGTAATTATTGCACCTGAGTATTAACAGGACGCAAAATGTAATTGTGATTAGGGACATGGCTCTTACGTGGGCATTTAAACACAGAAAGCTATCGAACATCGAGCTGACAGTACAGAAAAGAATGGATGGGAAATACCATAGTCGGCACAAAGAGAATACTTGCTAAATCTTTCATACATTGTCATAACCGAAGCTACTGAAATTTTGCTGTGGGAAAGAAAATAAATGTTCGAACACGGGTCACTGCCTCTTTAACCCGAGCCACAACCGAATCGTCAAAGAGAATATTATACATTTTACATCTGAAATCCCCCTTCAAAAACAAACTCGAAGTTTAACGGTTAACTGAAGCGGAGGCAACGTCGCTTGTGAAGCCGTCTCCCGCAGCTGAAATCCTTTGATTTCGGTTTCCCTGCAACGCTTCGCTTCGCGTCGTTACTCAAAGCATGGAAGCTGACATTTCCTTTCATATTTCTCTCTGATGAATCAAGGAGCGCATTCTACACTGCTTGTCTGTTTCCTCTTTGTGTATGCTGTTATTCTGCTGTTCAGTTTTGTTAATGAAAATATCTCGTTACGTTAGTGATTTCAATTTATTGTTTCAAAAGTGCATTATCGATTTTATGATCATGGTGTTTGTATATATTACGAATCTATGAATGTTATTTTTTCCATATTTTACAGTACAGAAGATATGGTTGACATGTTGAGAACCATAAGGGCCTAAAGCAGAACGTCATCCATCTCCATACTTTCGCATCTGTGCATTCTTCCGACATCTATTTATCTTACAGCGAACCTGCTTTATCAGCGCTGTATCCATACGCTGTATATATTAACGTTTGCGAAAAGTCCTCATTGATTACTCTGATATTAACGCCCAGATGGACCCAAAGCACGAAATTTCGCTGGGTACACTGAGCCCCATTTCTTCATACTAGCAGCAAACTTTTGAAGGATTGCCCCACCTATAACCTCAAGTCCCATGGTTTCAGCATTCTAGTCCACAAAATAAACTCTGGGGATTTCAGAACCTTTAAAAGTGTTGCCAAACACACTCCCAAAACAAAAGTTGATGGCTGTCCTAAAAATTTGCGTTTCATAAATTGTACAATGGTGAAGTATTCAACATATGCAATGAACTGTTGTTTTAAGTAGCATATTCGTCATTAGAGTCATAGAAGCCCATCACATCAAGGGAGACTAGAATTCGTCATTTCTACAAAGTTTATAGATGCCTTGCAAATACGGAGGTGCAGGGTAAATATCAGCATTGAAAGACAAAGACTACATAATAATAAGATCAAATTCGCAGCACAAAGGCTTATCGCGGCTACTATATTTAGTGCCCAAAGTGAACAGACAGTTTTATCTGAGATTGTGCTTAATGAAAACGATGATAGCGATTACCTGAAGTATTGGCATAGGTCGTAATTGTGTGTGTAGTGCATATAGGATATGTTCTTTACGTTTTGATTCTAGTTTCACATTAACTGCAAACTACGCAACAATGATAAAGACACTATCGCCACTAGCCCAAATATGACAATTTTATGGATTAACATTAATAATAATAATCCTAAATTTTAATGAAAATTTCATAACATAAATGGCTACGTGATTTTTATAGGAAGTATAGGATGTTGAGACTTAGTTAAAAAATATGTGATACATATGAGACTGATGATTGGCCTACAAATTCGATTTTCACGAATACCTACTTACCTCAAAACTTTGTGCTTTGGGTCCTTATAGTTCTCAGTGCTTCAGTTTAGTTCCATATTGTTTTGCTGTTGGGATTATATTTGACTTCACCTCAGGGGAATGATTAGATTGTTTGTCCTTGTCCAGCCGCGAGATAGAATGTTACTGTCATCTATATGCAGATGCTCTAATACCCCAAGCTGAATGTATGAGCTGAGTTCGTGAAGTGGATAACTAGCGTATTATTTAATTATATTTCTGGAACGGTATTTATTTGTAATGATCATCTTTTCATTCGAAAAAAAATATAAAGAACCTGATTGGTTGCAGAAGGGGAGAGGTGCAGTGTTGGCAGTCATCTCAATATGAAACAGACGGTGAGAGTAATAGGTCTACTGGCAAGGCACAAGAGAAAGCTTCTTTCATTCACATTTTGTACGATATGAAAAACTGCATTCAGGACTTTTAAAGTAAGTACTCATTTACACTGGAGTGACGACAGTCATGAGATACCTCCAAAAATATCATGTCGGACTTTCTCTAGCACGGAGTCGTGCAGCAGCTCAAAGTGTCAAGGATTCAATACGTCACTGTAGTCCCCTGCAGATATGTTGAGCCATTACGCCTCTATATTCGTCCGTAATTGCAAAACTGTTGCTAATGCAAGGTTTTTGGTATAAACTAGCCTAGCGATAAATCATCGACGGGATTCCAGTCGGGTGACCAGGGTGGCCAAATCATTCGCTCAAAGTGTCCAGAATGTTCTTCAAACCAGTCGCAAACAATTGTTGCCCGGTGACATGAGGCATTGTCATCCATGAAAATTCCATAGTTGTTCCGAAACATGATGTTCATGAATGGCTGAAAATGTTCTCCAATACCAAATCCAGACAATGATCGGTTCAGCTGGATCAGAGGACACAGTCCGTTCTATGTAAACACACCCCACACCATTATAAAGCCACCACCAACTTGCACAGCGCCTTGTTGACAACTTGGGTTCAAGGCTTCTTGGGTTTTCGCCACACTGAAACCATACCATCAAGTCTTACGAAGTCGGGACTCATCTGCCCAGGTCGTGGTTTTCTAGTCGTCTAGGGTCCAACGGACATCGTCGCGAACCCAGGAGACGCCACAGGCGATGTAGTGCTCTTAGCAAAGCCACTCACTTCGGTAGTAAGCTGTTATCGCATATTAACGTCAAACTTGGCCGGACTCTCCTAACGGATACGTTGGTCCATAACCCAACATTAATTTCTGCGGTTATTCCACGCAGTTTCGCTTGTATATTACCCATGACAATGCTACGCAGACGCCGCTGCTCTCGGTCGTTAACTGAAGGCCGTCGATCATTGCGTTATCCATGGTTAGGTTTCTTTTCAGTCGTCAGTGTTCTGACGGATTTTATGCGACCCGCGAAGAATTCCTTTCCTGTACCAACCTCTTCGCCTCAGAGTAACACTTGCAGTTGCTGGAGGTATTCCAATGTCTGGCTTCTTCCACATTTTTTGCCCTCTACAGCTCCCTCTAGAACCATGGAAGTCATTCCCTGATTTCTTAACAGATGTCCTATATTCCTGGCCTTTCTCCTTGTCAATGTTTTCCACATATTCCTCTCATCTCCGATTCTACAGAGAACCCCCTCATTCCTTACCTTACCAGACCACTTAATTATCAACATTCCCTCTGTAGCACCACGTCTCAAATGCTTCGGTTCTCTTGTGTTCCGGTTTTCCACGGTCCATGTTTCACTACCATACAATGTTCCGCTCCAAACGTACGTTCTCAAAAATCTCTTTCTCAAATTAAAACCTATGTTTGATACTAGTAGACTTCTCTTGGCCAGCGCTAGTCTGCTTTCGATATCCTCCTTGCTACGTCCGTCATTGGTTATTTTGCTAGGCAGCAGAATTCCTTAACTTCATCCACTTTGTGATATTTAGTCGGTTGTCATTTCTGCTACTTCTCTTTAGTTTCGTCTTTCTTCGATTTACTCTCAGTCCATATTCTGTGCACATTAGACACTTCATTCCGTCCAGCAGATCATGTAATTCTTCTTCACTTTCACTAGGATGTCACCAGCGAAATGTATCTTTTATATCCTTTCATCTTCAATATTATTTCCACTCCTGAACCTTTCTTTTATTTCGTCATTGCGTCTTCGATCTACAGATTCAGCTGCAAGGGAGAAAGACTGAATCCCTGCTTTACGGCCTTTTCAACCCGAGCACTTCGTTCTTGGTCGCCCACTCTTATTATTGTATATTACCCACCTTTCCCTATAGCTTACCCCAATTTTTCTCAGAATCTCGAACATCCTGCACCATTTTACATTGTCGAACGCTTTTTCCAGATCGAAAGATCCTATGAACGTGTCTTGAGTTTTCTTTAGCCTTGCTTCCATTATCAACAATGTCAGAATTGTCTCTCTGGTGTCTTTATCTTTCCCAAAGCCAAACTGATCGTCATCCAACACATGCTCAATTTTCGTTTCCATTCTTCCATATGTATCCGTGTCAGCAGTTGTTAAGCTGGTTGTGGGATAATTCTCGCACTCGCTGGCTCTTGCAGTCTTCGGAGTTGTGTTCATGGAAAGCCCGAAAGTCAGATGGTATGTCGCCAGACTCATCCATTCTTTAAAACAACTAGAAAAGTCGTTTTGTTGCCCTTTCACCAATGATTTTAGAAATTCTGATGGAACGCTATCTATCCATTCTGCCTTGATATTAAGTCCTCCAAAACTCTTTTAAATCCAATTCTAATACTGAATACCCCATCTCTTCTGAATCTTCTCCTGTCCTTCTATCACGTCAGACAAATCTTCCCCCTCATAGAGGCCTTCAATGTATTCTTTCCACTTATCCGCTCTTTCCTCTGAAATTAACAGTGGAATTCTCGTCGAACTCTTAATGTAAGGTGTACTGTCTGAAATTTGGCATTCTTGGCACACTCTTGACACTGTGGGTCCTCCAATTATCATACCGCGTTCAAAGACTTTTAATTACCGTCGTGCGGCCAAAATCATGTCTGTAACCTCTTCACATGAATCACCCGAGTGCAAATGACAGCTCCTCCAATGCACTGCCCCTTTACATCTGGTGCACGCGGTACTGTCGCCATCTGTATGTGTGCATAACGCTGTCCCTTGACTTTTGTCACCTCGGTGTATTATTGGACTTAATCTAGAACCTTTATTTTAAAAATTACATACATAGTGATAGCAAATTCTGAAATTTAACCTCAGCGCAAAAGTAATAGCTGGTTTAACGCAGCTCAGTACGCCAGTCTATCCTCTGCAAGCTAATTTATCTCTGCATAACTACCCCTGCCACCTGCATTTCAACCTGCTTGCTGTAGTCATATTTTGCTCTTTACGGTTTTGAATCACATCCCCCTTGGACACCCTCCCTCCAACACTTCACTCTATTACCATAATAATGACCCCTTCCCGTCTAGACTGTTTCCATCCAAGTTTCACTCCCGCAAAAGGCTGCACTTCAAACGAATACCTCCAGAACAGATTTGTACACATTTAAAATTATTGTACTAGATTTGTGAACTGGCCCAGATTCGCACCAACAGCACTGTGTATGGCCAGACGAATAGCATGACACAGCGATAATACATAATTATACACACAAACTTTCCCCGTGAAACCGTCTAGATAGTTAATAGCTACAGTAGGCCCTCACCTTATCCTTCATATACAGGCAGAAAAACTCGGCAGGGGACTTTAAATCAGTAATATGTATAGATGCTAACAAATACTTTTTTTTTTAAATGCTAGTCTTACTCTTGACTTTCTCGCTGTAGTCAGTTATTTTGCTGGCGAAATAGCAAAACTCGTCTGCTACCTCATATGTCTCCGAATCTGATTCCCTCGGCGTCACTTGAGATGATTCACCTACGTACTTTCAGTTACCAACAAATAGCCGGTAAATATCAGGGGCATTAAAATGAAATGGAAAAATGTAAGTAAACTTTATTATTTCAAACATAAGTGCCATAACTGCTAACGCATTCATCTCACTGGGAGACAAAACATTCAGTACGTTCATGGAAAAATGATGGCGTTCGCCCACGGAACCATGGTTGTACCCAGACATGCACTCTCCGTCCGAACTAACCGACAGCCACGAAAGTCTCTCTTCAGGCCAGAAAAAATATGGAAATGGCACGGCGGGGAGATATCGGGACTGTATAGAGGGTATATAGTATCTTCCCACTGAAACATCTGCCCAGTCTAAACAACCTTGGAAACATGATGGCGGGCATTGCTCCTAGACTTTCCGGAATACGGCGTCACAATCAACGTACGGCAATACGTGGGCACTTTGCAAAAATTGAAGCGCGCCATCGAGTCTAGACGTCCCGGAATATCATCCCCACCCCCCTCCCCGGCATGTTACCAAGATTGTTTTGTCTACGCTGCAGACGTTTCGCTAGGAAGCCCATATACATCCCTCCATACAGGCCCCATCTCTCCCAGGGCGATTTCCATAGTTTTGGAGCCTTGAAAGACGGTATTCATGGCCGTCGATATGCTTTGGACGGAGAGGTGTGCGCACAGGTACAAACGTGGTTCCGTAGGCAACCACAAACATTTTTCCATGAAGGCATTGACCGTCTTGTTTCACACTGGGATAAATTTATTTACAGTTACTACAACTGCTTTTGAAATAATAAACGTTTTACTTACTTTTATTCCATCTATCTCGTTTCCATATGACACTCTGTTATAATATTTGCGGTAACATACTGTTAGAACCTTTGCTGAGGAAAGTTCTCAGAATAACTGAAAATGTTCCATAATATTAGGAAGCGAAACAGTAAATTACAGACCCACGAAGTCATTAAAATGTGCCAATGTATCACCTGTCAAACTCGTTGATACGTGATGACTTTCAGGAGGTACATGCACACGTCAGTTTCATATTCCTTCTGGTGACAAATGTAGTATTTACTTAAAACATAAACTGCCAAACATCAAATAGAGTGCTTATTAAGATCGGGAACATATTAAATAGCTTATTTGGAAGGATATAGCCATTAAATAGATCTTTTGAGCATTTTTTTCTGCTTAGAAGTTCTTTTAGTTTTTTACGATTAGTCAACGTTAATGATGGAGATTATATGACGCGAAAGTAACCGAATCCTACTCCTGTTTTGACTGTTTGGTCACTTTCCAAATTAAATACCACGTGTCGCTCCTTATCTTTACGAAAATGTGTGACATGACCCAAGTATTTTTCTGTCACCTCAGAAGAAATCCAACGCCAAAAGAAGAAGTAGCTTATATCCCATCACAGATGATATTAGTAGCTGCTACTTGAGTCCAAGGTCGTACCACGGCGGTAACTCTCACGTTAAAGTGTTTCCAGTCATTATATGCTATAATAATTCCTTCTACTATGTCTGACGAGTTTGGAACTTGTGTCCTTTACAAAAAAGGGAAAACTTCGCATCTACAGTTTAAATATTAAGCCTTACATCTTCTTCAGGTTTCCACTTTGCATTTATATAAAGAAGCTAGTGTTAGTGCTGGGAAAATAAAAGAAATTTTAAAGTGCAAATAATAATAGTGAAAAACTAACTACATAAATTTGAGTGGACGGAAAGAAGCAGTAAATATTTTGGCCTTTGCAGACGATCCCATAATAATAGACTGAACCCCAGAGAATGCAAAGAAAAGACTATAACTGAAGGAAACAACTGGGAGAACAGATCTACAAATATCACTTGAAGAGACAGAAAGCATGGGCAATCAAAGTAACCCAACAACAATTTTAAAAAAAAAAAGCAAATTCAACATGAAGGAAACAGGTAACATAAATATTTGAGTAAAAATATGAACACAAAAAGAGCAAAAGAAGCAGTTACAATCAGGATTGAAGAGAATGAAAGCAGTATGCATGATAGTGAGAAATCCATACAAGAAAAAAGGTTTTCCTAAATACGTCAAATTAAGGAATTATAACTGTGTTGTAAAGCCAGAAGCCCTCTAACGGTTTGAAACGCTACCTTCATCCGGATGCAAAATGGCATCAGAAGATTTCAGAAAGGCAGAAAGAAGAATCCTGATAAAAATATTAAATCCAATCAAGAAAAAAAGGTGACAAGTCGGTTTTAAGACCAAAAAAAGAACTATACCCATTCTCCCCTAAAATAACACACGAGGAGCGTTATACTCGATGGAAATCTAGAGAGAATGAGGAACGACAGTTCAACAAGGATGATCCACAGATTCTTCCAAAATAGGAAAATTGGCAAAGAATTGAGGTGTGCATGCACTTCAAAAAAGAACTTACAAGAAATGTAAACTGAACAGGAGATCTTTCCTAACAGAGAAAATTTCGTATTAGAAGTGAATAAAATTCAAAGGTTTTCAGGAAGATAAAACAAACAGAAATCACTGGTGTAAAATGGTCATATGAGACGAAAAGAGCACAATTTGAAGAAATGAAAGAGTGTAGGAGAAAGAAGAAGAAAAAGAGAAATAAATATTTATCTTGTGAATCTTAGTTGGCCTGTAACGATAAAGTTAAATGATCAGATAATTGTGTAATTTGTGTGTTAGAGAAATGTGGTACCGATGTGTAAAGTTGTATAAGCAAATACCATATTAGCTAGGGCTCCTTGTGCTTGCCAAACACATGGTACACAAAGTAAGCGTATACCCCCCTGAGGATTAATGTAATTATACCCTCAGGTGTTACAGATTACAGCAATGGAATGAAAAGTATCACAGAAAGCTTTCTTTGTAATTCACTCAAATACATGTGCTGTAGCGCTAAACTGTGCGTCTTGTTGCAACATAATCTCTGTGGAAGTGTCGTAGTTATCGTCCTCCGAAAGCTAAGTTCTGCAGAAGTCAATGTACTTACCTCATGATAAACAAAAGTGAATTGCTTTGCGTATAGATATCGTAGTTATTATGCTTATTGGTGTGATGAAGAAAGTACTGTACAGTAACATATTGTTGTTGCACAAAAAAGGATGTCTCATTGTTGCTATACCACAAAGTTACTATTAAACATGTTTTACTTTCCAGAAGAATTCAGAAAAACTGTGCAGATATAAAACAGATACACCCCAAATCAACATTGTAAATTGTCACTCATTAGTAACGTCGTGATATAATCGTGTAGCTGTCACATAAACTAACCACTGTGTCATCTGGTATCTCACAGAAAGTACTTTAGATCCAGAATGTATCTTCAAGTAAACCAAAATGTTGCATTAAAATCTCATTAGCAGTACCAGTATATGTCCTAAGTATGTAAGCCTGATAGTCGTTACATAATCGTGCAACTAACAAGCAAGAATGTACAAATACAACACTGTGTCGTCTGTTCATTATAACAAAGCATTCGTAATTTCTGTTTAAAAATGTTCCCTGGATATTTAACTTCAAATATTGTTGCATGTTAACAGTTTCTTAAGTCTGACAAAGCATACTTGAAACGTAAAGTGAAAAGTTATATGGCAAAGACAAAGTTAAAAAGCAGATTATCTCTCAATAAACGGTTTTACATGTGAAATGTGGTGTAAACCTTTACTCTTCCTAGTACGCAGAGTTTCGCTTCACTGGAATTATCATGTGGTATATGGTACATCGGTAAAGAATGCTAAAATTTTTCTCAAGTTTAGCGTCTATGTAATTTTTCCCTAAGCCAGCCGGTGCACGTGGCTGCCTGCGGTGCGAGTCATTGTCTGTCTCTTTGTTGGCGTGCGTCGTTATTGGGATTCGGAGACCTAACTTGTACGAATTCACCTTGTCGAGAGTGCCCTGCTCTGTTTGAATCCTGCCAGTTCTGATGGAATTCAGGTCTGTCGTTTTGTCGGTAGTTTACATAGTTTCTTGTTTGTCGGTCATGTGGTGCAGAATTTTTCCCGGAATCGTAACTGCGCGCTGAACTGTTGCGTCTGAAGTTATTCTGTCTCCTTTGATAATAATTGTTTTGGTTTCCATATTGTCTGTTTCTATGGTTATCTCTGTCATATTCATAATTACAGAAGTGCGATCTTTCTCTGTAACTATTACTACTCTGCCAACGGTTGTCATATGGGTGGTGTCTATTTTGGACACGATTTGTGTTGTGAGAATAGCCTTGTCGCGTCCAGTTATTATTTCTTTCATCGCGGAATTGCGACGGATGTGACCTGTAATTGTTGTGTTCCTGTTTTCGCGTTCCGCGATTGTCAGTGCCATTTTATAATTCTTGTAAGAGTCCCTGAAAAGCTTGAATGTCGTCTTTGTAACGTCCTGCCAAAATAATATGTCGTAAATGTTCAGGCAATTTGATTAAGCAAATGCAGATGAGTTCTGAGGGGCTGTATGGGTTTGAACGACATTGATTCTTATGCAACATGTCTTCAAAATATTTGACAAGACTGGAAAATTCAGGTTCTTCAAAGTGTTTCATCATCATGATGCTATGTTTTACTCGGTCTTGTGTAGCTTGAGACCAATATGCTGAGAGGAAAGCATGGCAAAATTCTCCTTCACTGTGACAATCGTGCATGACCGATCACATTCTTACAGCTGGTTCATTCTCTAAATAGCCACAAATAAATTCTAATCTGTGCTCTAATGACCAGTTGGGAGGAAAACAATGAGAGAATTGATGGAGCCATGCTTGTGGATGAATGTCGTTGCCAGAATTCTTAAATGTTTTGAATTTACGTGTAGTAATGAACAGCTTATAGTCAAAATCATCATGTCGGCGAGTCGCACATCGCTCATTGTCACTTCGTTTCGGCGGTTCCATCTCAAAATTCAATGCGTCTTGCCAATTTCTTTCATAATTTCTGAAGTGTCCTGTGTTATTATTTTGTGGTTGTTCCGTATTTCTATGTCCCGCTTCCCATACTGGAGCTCGAGTGTCCTCTGAAATATGTAATTCTTGTATTACTTTTGCCAACTGATCTTGTACTTCCCGGATTTCTCTTTTGTACTGTGTATTGATTTGATTTTGATTTTGTTTGAATTTTCTAATTTGTTCATACTCTTCAGTGCCCATGAAGGCTACAGGTCTTGTGTCATTCAGATCATTATCTACCTTTGTAGATAAGTTAGTGAACTGATCTGAAAGTTCTGCTACTTTATCCGATAGTGAAATTATTTCTTCAGTGTGTTTTTCTGAACCAAGTTTCAGAGTATCTACTGTGTCCTTTAAGTTTTCCTGAGTTTTTACAAGTTGCGTAACCGAATCGGTATATGCAACTGAGTCAATTTTAGCTTGCAAGGTGTCGTGATTTTCATGAACAATAGTTTGCAGTTCTTTTATGGCTGCTTCGTGATTCTGTAATGCATTTTCATTCCGCCAAAAAAAGGTTGAAAATGCTCACAAATTTGTGTTTTTACTTCATTACAGACTTTTTGACATTTCGATTCAATGTTGTGTAACTCAGTAGTTAAATCTTCACGTGTTTGTTCAAGTGTGGTGTCTAGCTTTTGAAGCTTTTGCTGTGTTTGATTTTGTTCCATTGTGTCTAACTTTTGAAGCTATTGCTGTGTTTGTCTCCGATTTTGTTCCATTATGTCTAACTGTTGCTGTGATTGTCTCTGGTGTTGTTCCATCGTGTCTAGCTTTTGAAGCTTTTGCTGTGTTTGTCTCTGATTTTGTTCCATTGTGTCTAACTTTTGAAGATTTTGTCCCATTGGTTTCTGATTTTGTTCAAGCGTTGTGTCTAACTTTTGTAGCCTTTGTCCCATTTGTTACATTAGCTGTAATAACAATGCACTGGTGTCTGAAAGATGTTCCTCAGTGCTTTTCGGAAGTGAAGTTGCACCGGCAACATTCACATTTTGACAAGCAGAAAATGTGTCTTGACTTATTTAAGAAATCTGTGAGGACCCAAAACCTGAATCTACAGTATTTGCAAGATTGCATCCTGTCATTTCGGATTCATGAGGCGAACTGTTGCTGACCGATCGATCGATAATGCTTCCCTGTTCACTAATTGTTTCACTGTCTACATCATTATTTGCAGCTCGCTCCATTTCCCTATGCACAATTACCAAATTACTACTTTGAACATTAGTTAATTCATTACTC
Source organism: Schistocerca piceifrons (assembly GCF_021461385.2). Taxonomy (NCBI): domain Eukaryota; kingdom Metazoa; phylum Arthropoda; class Insecta; order Orthoptera; family Acrididae; genus Schistocerca; species Schistocerca piceifrons. The sequence goes on along the minus strand of NC_060144.1, from coordinate 342,044,409 downwards.
GGTGGCGCTAACACACTGCTTTTGTCTTCACTGTCATTTCCCAGTTTACTTTGGAGCCAAGTATTACGTTTTTCACACGCCATTATTGTCACAATATTTCACATGACAACAGAGAAAAGCACAATTTGAAGAGCAAAATAAGATAACATAGCAATGGAAATAATGTCTACTTAATTGCAAGCGCAGCTGCAAAATACTTGGTGCAAATCTACATGCATGTCACAACTGTTTTACTGTACAACAATGAAAAACTACAATTACAAAGGAAATTGTCTCTATGATTACGTGCTAGCAATAAAAAAAGGCTACACTAATTACACAAACTACAAGAAAAAAATCAGAAGATTCCAGTGAGGTATCCTGGCAGGGTCGCCATATGAAACGTCCTCTTTTGAAAAATTATACATGACTGTGCTTAAACTGACACACAATATTTTTTTAGCGCAACGCAATCTGACATTCAGAAATCCCTACAAAAGAATGGCCCTGACTAACATTAACCTATACCTTTCACAAATCACTTACCTCACAAAAATCTTCGTTACTCGAACTACTGCAATAGAGCGAGCGCCACTAGTGTCAGCTAAATAAAAGATTCAAACTACGGAAGGCTCTAACTACTGATAGGCATAGTTAGCAAATGAAAGATTTTGATAGAGAAGAAACAATGTATTTACCTTAATAGTGTTCAAAGGTCATAATATATATAGCAGTTCATGACATCCAGTCTTACAAATTTCAAAACTCCGCCATTTCTCTTCCCACATCCACCACTGCTGGCAGCTCACCTCCAACTGCGCAACACTACGCGCTGTTCACATCCAGCTGCCCAACACTACAATGGCAGACAACAATGCAAACTAGCCACAGACTGCACACAGCACAGCCAGTGATTTTCTTACAGAGCGCTATGTGGCGTTACCAATAAGAAAACATAAACAGCCTACTTACAGTATGACTTTTAATTCCGTTTTTCCAAATATCCAATCACCTGATAGGTTCTGGAATAACACAGGATATCACTGATGAAACACACTCTCAAACTTACGTACAGGCTAAAATACTACAAAAATTCTCTAATAGTTACGCGACGCTGTAATGGCACTCCCTGTTTTACCTCCTCCGTGTACAGACGCAAAAGTCTGTTCGAAATCAGTTCCCGTTTATGCATTAGTTCTCAGAGTTTTGTGACAAGGTTTCAATACTGTTCTATGGATCAACGTTGTCTCTACTTTAACTAGAGGTAAAGGCAAAGAATAGTAAAAGAAAAAGAAGATTGTTTGCCAATCGGTTATCATCATGTACTAGACCAATCATGTTCCCCATTTCGTACAGCTGTTTTTGTTTCTTTCTTTTCTGCGCCTTAGTGCTTATGCCCTTCTCTGGCTTAACAACATATACTTATAAATTGTTGTTGTGCAAGCGACTGAAAGTTCTATGTACTGTGGAAATATCAATCTCGAATGCAAAATTAGCTGCAGCAGTCATGGTTGCATAATGCATTGTATCACATATTAAGATTTCATTCCGTCCCCTGTTGATGGAGTATGTAAATAATAACTGCTTATCTTCCCCCTGCAAAAATTGTATTTAGGACGATTTTACGATCACCGTCTTTACAGTGGTTCTTTGAAATTTCTAAGTATATTTTCGCGAGATATTTGGTTTCATTAGTTTGCTGGGTGATTTTGCTGTATTTCTGCACTACTCCCGCAGGCAAATGCAGTGGTGGGCCGAAACATAGTAGCCACCTGAAAAACTATATGTTTGGAGAGGAGGTCTGCGACAACTGATTCATAGATGTTGGTCACTGATGGAATCGTCTTCACGATTGGAGTTAACCCCACAGCGTCGGTTAAGGCCTGAACATGATGTACTGAAGCACCAAAACTGGTAGCCATACAATTAATAACATCGTAAGGACGGCTGTAGGGGTTCCATTTTACGACGTATATGTTTTAGTCTTAAGTCAGAGTTTATTTGTTTTGCCTACCAGCTACCGATTGCGGTACCCATCACCATCCTCAGTCATCCCCTGGCAACCAGACACGTTCGCTTCCCAAGCAGGGGTGAGGATGGGTCTGGGTACCGAAACCAATAGCCAGTAGGCAAAATTAATAAACTGCTACAATAGACTACGACATGTACCTTTTCAGGATTGCATTTGTCGCTGTTCAATCGACAGTACGTCGGGAATGTATATTATGGCCATAGCTAAACAGCATGTTGGTCCACCTTTGCAAATGGATTCTACGAGTCCTTCGTAGATTTCCGGACGTCCATGGCACCCACTATCTAGAGACAGGTCACGCGATTCCCTTAAATTTCGTGGTTTGTGGTCTGGCGCCCAGTACCATCCCAGATGTGGTCCGTTGGGTTCAGATCATGTGAATTTGATGCGTAGAGATCAGCGTGAGCTCCTTGTCATCCTTCTCAAACTCTGCAGCACTATTTTGACCTTGTGACATAGACTGTTATCCTGCTGGAAGACGCCACCACCACTGGTGTTAACATGGAGCATCAAGGGATGTTGGTGGGTCGCAATAATGTTCAAGTAGTCTTCGGTGATCATGGTGCCTTCGATTACTACCACAGGTTCGTGGCGCAGTGCGTGCTTCGATCAGCTATTCACGTGAATAACGTATCTGGACACGACCGTCGACCTAATGTAACAGGATAGGTGACCGTCCGAACAGACGATAAGTTTTCATTGATCCACGATCCACTATCAATGGTCTGCCCATTGCAGACGTAGCTGATGATGTCGTTGGGTGATCCCATGTTCACACGTAGGTCTACTTTGGAGCCCCGTGTTCAGCGATGAGCGCCGAATGAAGTGCTCTGAAACACTTGTGCCTGTACCAGTATTGTACTCCCTTGCCAGAAATTGACACCTATCCTGTTTTACAGAGCAGGCAAGCCTCAAACCTCTACGTTCTGGGATGAAGAGCGGGCATCCAACACCATGTCGTTTCCACGTGGTTTCACTGCCCGGCAACCACTTTCCATAGAAGCTCGCGACAATACTGTTGTACAAGAAGACCAGTTTACGAGATTCTCGCTACCAGGCGTCGGGCCATAACGATCTGCTCTCTGTTAAAGTCGGTAGTATCAAAGTTCTACCCCTTCTTCAGCCCGTATCGTCGGTAGAATAACTTTCCATTCGTCTTTGCTCAGGGTGAGACACGCAATACAGGCCAGTGCATAACTCGGTCACCCTTAGTGGTAGACGAAAATCCTTCAGACGTTAACTTTAATGGGGACGTAGTGTGGCGTTCATAATTTTTTCTTGAGTGGAAGAGCAGAGGAGATAAGATAGTTAGCTTTATTATTTTAAACGGGTTGGCATGTATGTTTTTTGCCTTTCAGTAATATGTTTTAAGACGCTTACAGTGCATTAGGATGTACAATAGCCATCTTGCATCAGATCATGGAGTTGACCTTTCACAGGACGAAATGTACAGTAAATAATTTAATGACATCAGATAACATTGTTACAACACGTGTTCAAACTGGTAACCATTAGCAATCATACGTGGTGTAAAACGATTGCGTGTGGACAATACTGCACGTCGAATTTCATCCGGGATGATAGCAGAATGAGCTCACGCAATGCTATCTTTCATGACCTCGCGAGTGGTTGAAATTTCTTTGTAACTTTTTGTTTCAGTTTTCCAGAGGCGTCAGGTCCGGCGAACGCGTAGGCCATTATCTGTTGCCGACTCGACCACTTCAACGATCTTCAAATCTGTTGTTCAGAACCTCTGCAATTCTCTGTACAGAAAGTGCAGGACGACCAACGCGTTGGTACCACTTGATTTGTTATATGTCCAGTGGGATCTCTTCTAGTAATAGCGGTATTATCACTGTTAAGAAATCAAAATACCTCGCAGTATTTCAGGTCCCATCAATAAAACAGGGACCAATAATGCGGTTATTTAGAAGGCAGCACCACACGCTGATTTACCTATATCTTTAATTGTCCACTTCCCGCAGCCACTGTGTCGTTTCAGAGCACCAGTAGTGCATGATACGACAATTAACGTGCCCATGGTTTGTACATGATGCTCTATATGTAAATAACTTCTTGACCAAGAGCATGTAATCTGCTTGCACTTTCTGTAGCACTCCTCTGGAGAGTTGTACCCTCCATCGAAAGTCATCGCCCTGGATTTCCTGTTGAAGTGATATGTGGTATGGGTGGGATTTTTTGGAATGCAGTATTTGCAGGAAACTTCGCTGACCGATTCGATCCTCGCGTTCGAGCTGTCTTGTGCTCACATGTGGACTGTTCCTTACATCTGCTAAGATATCAATCGCATATCGTTTGCGGTTGCTCATTTCAGCAATTTACATTTTATTCCATCGAAAATTCCCTGAAATGTTTGTATTATGTTTCCAAAGGTAGGCCGGGAAGGTGTTGCACTTTCAGGATAGACCTGAGCACCCAGTCGCACTACTGCTCACACGTTTTTGGCGACATTCGCCGTAGCTGAAAACCTGAAACGTCCCCTTTGATCATTTGTACATGACTGTGCTTAACCTGACACACAATATTTTGTTAGCGCAACGCAATCTGACTTTCAAAAATCCCTACAAAAGAATGGCCCTGACTAACATTAAACTATACCTTTCACAAATCACTTACCACACAAAAATCTTCGCTGCTCAAGCTACTGCAATACAGCGAGCGCCACTACTGCCAGCTAAATAAAAGATTCAAACTATGGAAGGCTCTAACTACTGATAGGGATGGTTAGCAAATGAAAGATATTAGTAGAGAACAAACAATGTATTTACCTTGATATCATCATATATAAATATAGCAGTTCATGACAAATTACAAATCTCCGCCATCTCTCTCCCCACATCCACCACTGCTGGCGGCTCACCTCCAACTGCGCAACGCTACGCGCTGTTCACAGCCAGCTGCCGCTGCCTAACACTACAATGGCAGACAACAATGCAAACTAGCCACAAACTGCACACAGCACAGCCAGTGATTTTCATATTGAGCGCTACGTAACTTTGCCAATAAGAAAACATAAACGGCCTACTTACATAGCCCCCATGCTCCCCACAAAAAATTTTACAAAATATTTTTGGGCAGTGGCCAATAATGATTTGAAAAAATTTTTCATAATTACAATAACAAAGATATCAAATGCACACACTTATTGATACAATGTTGGTCAAAAGCTAAAATTTTCTCACAGTCCATAAAGACAGTCCAGATTGTTCATCACAGTAAAATTGCAGTGTTTTTCTCAAAGTCTGAGCAGTAAAGGAAAATGCACACAGAAGTAGTGGATTTCCATGCAATCTTGAAGAAGTAGTGTTGTCCTTCCAACGGAACGACAGTGCTGACTCTTGACATGCATACAGGTAATGGGGCACAACAGAGCAAACCCACAGCAGAGTCAGTCGAAATTTTGAAGAGTATTGGTAGGTAGGTCATCACAGAGCAGACCCACTGTAGTCCTGGTAGAGATTACGGTATTGGTGGGCCACCAGAGGTGCAGACCCACTGCAGTCCTTGTAGAAATAATGGTATTGATGGATCATCAAAGATGTAGACCCACTGTAGTCCTTGTAGAGATAATGGTACTGGTGGGTCATCAAAGATGCAGACCCACTGTAGTCCTTGTAGAGATAGCCAGCAGCCATCTGTTGTGACTGTGCAGGTGCACAATCACCATTGAAGAGTTTTGCGGATAATATAGCAAGTCCATAACATCCACTTGTGCATGCACAAAGTTTTTGGAATTGTCCTTAGAACCAGCAATGCTGTTATCCAGTCCCTTGCTGAATCATTAACACACGTGCAAACACTATCAGTCCCTACTTCTCACATATTGTCCATGTACTATGACCAACAGAAACGTGTGCAGTGAAATGTAACTCACAAGTTACTTAATTTGATGAACTGGTGTCAAGTACAATTTTATAACATGAGAATACAATTACAAAGATACAGAAAACATCATTGAAACATAATAATACAGATAACATTTGTAGATAATAGGGGCTTTACAAAAGAATAGAAATAAACATATACATCAATGTTACCGGAATTATGACATGAGTACATACATAAAAGATCGGAATAACTTTCGAAACATCAACTTCACACATGAGCATTAACACAAAACAGAGTAAATAATGTCTAAACATCTTTACAAAGTAAATAACACATTATTAATGCCAATTTTATTTTAGGATAACAGTATTCCTCATCATAGTGAATGTAGCCTAATATTAAAAGAAGAAAAAATTCTATGAAACTACACAGAGACAGGAAGAAAACAAATACACAAGGGTACACAAACATATAGTGGGATAACACAAAAGGGAAAGGACAGGGTTTGTTTTACTGCAGTATTTTGCATGGAGATCTCCCTTTGTTCATCATTATTCCCAAAAAGTCCTATCTAAGCCTGCCTTCTGTATTTTGTTCACATCCTCTGTCAATAATAGTTTTTCTCCACTGTACAGTATCCTATTTCTTATAAATTTATAATAGTTAGTTTCTTATATAGTCTACCCCCTCTTAAGCTAACTTAAATCTACTGAGCTCAGATGCTAAACTAAGGGACGAGGCAATGCAGCATCACATAAAACAATTAATATAAACAGCAATGAAAAAAAAAAATGGAAAATCGGAAAGCAAGCTACAGTAAATCTAAATTACGAAGCAATTCAACATTACAACTAATATGAGGCAATGCGCAGCAAACAAAAAAATAAATCTGGCTTAGCAGAGTAACACAAATTAAAGTTCAGTAGCACTATGCCTGGCAAACAGCAGCTTATATCTAAACATGACGTAGCTCAAGCAGAAAAAATAGTACACTAGAGATAACAATGCAGATAAGGGAAATGTATAATCACATCTTAATGTGTAAGTAATTAAAGTGGTGCACCACAACAACTTATTGTAAAAGAAATATTACCATGTACTTGAAAAGAATATTATGTATGCAGTTACTGTTACTAGTCCCTTCTTATTGTTCTTTCCTTTCCAAGTGCTCCTTTTTTGAAGAATGTGGATCACAAAATTATTATTTAACAGATCTGTTGACAGAAAGTGTTCACATTAGCAAATGCATTTAATTTTATTTTATGAAACCAATGCTGCAACACAGCTGGAAAACAAATGTCAAATGAAATAAGCAATTACGCAAACCAAAGCATAAAAATATCATTCAATAGTCATGTGGCATTTCGTAAGTCAGTAGCTCTCAACTCTCGTAGAAAGACACTTGTCATAATCAGGTGTGCAGATGTACGAATATTTCCCATCAATTCAAAAGCATTTCAGTAATTAGCACAAAGTACGAGTAACCATATGTTTTCAGGTAATGAGCGTGTAATATTTGCGATGCTTTCTACAAATGAACGTCAATAGCCAGGATAATGGCCTCCCTTTTTTTTTCTACCTGTGCCGCTGAAAGGCTAATGGCTTTTTTTCGGGCGGCTGTCGCCCAGGTGGGTGCCCATGACGCATTACATGCAGGTGGTCACTTAACTTTCTTACGGAAATATTTACGACAGCAGTTTCCGCTACAGTGACAGTCTCACATAAAAATATTTCACAGGTCAAGAATTAGCGTTGCAAATCTGTAGGAAGAAAATCCTATAAATATAAGTGTCCAAATAAAATATTCGTCAGCATTGTGATACAGTCACGCATTTACGCACATTTCATAACTCTTAAAGTACGATTCTTGGTTTCCAACATACTTCTTATTCCTCATATACGGTAGCATCATCTTATTGATCATAAACATATCTCAACAGCATAGTACACATCGTCGTCGTAATAATATCATAACATCTCAGTCAATTCTCAAAATCGTCGTAGCTTCCTCCAATAATTTCAAAACCTAAAAAAAAATTCTCTGCTCATTTCAATAGTGTCATCTACCTCAAACGTACTTTAGAAATCATGATCCCATAACAAATACGACATTCAAAGCTCTCATAGTATCACAATGGTTCCGAAAAAATATGAACATTTCACAAAGTACTGACAAAATACAATTTCATAAGTGTGAAGTTATCCAACTGTGTAATTACTTAAACATCTGTCACTGATGTAGTAAAAAAAGTTTATTTCTCTGTTAAATGATCAGATAGCTGTGTAATTTGTGTGTTAGAGAAATATGGTACCGATGTGTAAAGTTGTATAAGCAAATACCATATTAGCTAGGGCTCCTTGTGGTTGCCACACACATGGTACACAAAGTAAGCATGTAAACCCCTGAGGATTAATGTAATTATACCCTCAGGTGTTACAGATTACACCAATGGAATGAAATGTATCACTGAAAACCTTTGTATCATTGTACTTCAAATATCTTTAAAAATAAATGTTTTAAGTACAAAATTAATCACTCAAATGCGTGTCCTGTAGCGCTAAATGTGCGTCTTGCTGTAAGATAATTCTGTGGAAGTGTCGTACTTATCGTCCTCCGAAAGCTAAGTTCTGCAGAAGTCAGTTTACTTACCTCATGATAAACAAAAGTGAAATGCTTTGCGTATACATATCTTGGTTATTACTCTTATTGCCGTGATGAAGAAATTACTGTGCTGTAACGTATTGTTGTGCTATGGGAAAAGGCAGTCTCATTGTAGCTATACCACAAAAGTTACTACTAAAATATGTTTTACTTTCCAGAATAAAACAGAAAAACTGTGCAGAAATAAAACAGAAACACTGCAAAAGCAACATTGTAAATTTTCACTCATTAGTAGCGTTGTGATAAAACCGTGTAGTTGTCACATAAACTAACCACTCTGTCGTCTGGTATCTCACAGAAAGTACTTTAAACCCAGAATGTATTTTCAAGTAAACCAAAATGTTGCATTAAAATCTCATTAGCAGTACTAGTAAATGTTCTAAGTATGTGAGCCTTATAGTCGTTACGTAATCGTGCAACTAACAAGCAAGAATGTACAAATACAACACTGTGTCGTCTGTTCACTATAACAATGCATTCGTAATTTCTGTTTAAAAATGTTCCCTAGGTTCTAGACTGGATATTTAACTTCAAACATGGTTGTATGTTAACAGTTTCTTAAGTCTGACACAGCATACTAGTAATGTGAAGTGAAAAGTTATATGGCAAAGACAAAGTTAAAAAGCAGATTAGCTTTCAATAAACGGTTTTACATGTGAAATGTGGTGTAAACCTTTACTCTTCCTAGTGCACAGAGTTTCAACTTCAAAGCAATTATCATGTTGTATACATCGGTAAAGAATGCTAAAATTTTTCTCCAGGCTAGCGTCGTATGTTATTTTTCTCGGAGCCAGCGGGCGCACGCGGCTGCCTGCAGTGCGAGTCATTGTCTGTCTCTTTGTTGGCGCGCGCCGTTATTGGGATTAGGAGACCTAACTTCTACAAATTCACTCTGACGAGAAGGCCCAGCCCTGTTTGAATCCCGCCAGTTCTGATGCAATTCAGGTCTGTCGTTACGATCACATCGTCTGTCGTCATGTCGGTAGTTCCTGTAGTTTCTGTCTTGTCGGTTAAGTGGTGGAGGATTTTTCCCTGAATCGTAACTGCGCGCTGGACCGTTGCGTCTAAAGTTATTCTGTCTCCCGCAATAATAATTATTTTCGTTCCCATATTGTCTGTTTCTCTGATTGTCTCTGTGATAGTCACTACCACGGAGAGGTGATCTTTGATCTTTCCCTGTAATTATTACTACTCTGCCAACGGTTGTCGTACGGGTGGTGTCTATTTTGGTCACGATTTGCGCTGTAAGAATAGACCTGTCGTGTCCAGTTATTGTTTCTGTCGTCACGGAATTGTGACGGAAGTGACCTGTAGTGATTGTTTTCCTGTTTTCACATCCCGCGACTGTCTGTGTCAATTTCCAGTTCTTGTAACAGTCCCTGAGAAGCCTCAATGTCTTCTTTACAACGTCCTGCTAAAATAATATGTCGTAAATGTTCAGGCAATTTGAGTAAGCAAATGCGGATGAGTTCTGAGGGGCTGTATGGGTTTGAAAGATACTGATTCTTATGCAACATGTCTTCAAAATACACTCCTGGAAATGGAAAAAAGAACACATTGACACCGGTGTGTCAGACCCACCATACTTGCTCCGGACACTGCGAGAGGGCTGTACAAGCAATGATCACACGCACGGCACAGCGGACACACCAGGAACCGCGGTGTTGGCCGTCGGATGGCGCTAGCTGCGCAGCATTTGTGCACCGCCGCCGTCAGTGTCAGCCAGTTTGGCGTGACATACGGAGCTCCATCGTAGTCTTTAACACTGGTAGCATGCCGCGACAGCGTGGACGTGAACCGTATGTGCAGTTGACGGACTTTGAGCGAGGGCGTATAGTGGGCATGCGGGAGGCCGGGTGGACGTACCGCCGAATTGCTCAACACGTGGGGCGTGAGGTCTCCACAGTACATCGATGTTGTCGCCAGTGGTCGGCGGAAGGTGCACGTGCCCGTCGACCCGGGACCGGACCGCAGCGATGCACGGATGCACGCCAAGACCGTAGGATCCTACGCAGTGCCGTAGGGGACCGCACCGCCACTTCCCAGCAAATTAGGGACACTGTTGCTCCTGGGGTATCGGCGAGGACCATTCGCAACCGTCTCCATGAAGCTGGGCTACGGTCCCGCACACCGTTAGGCCGTCTTCCGCTCACGCCCCAACATCGTGCAGCCCGCCTCCAGTGGTGTCGCGACAGGCGTGAATGGAGGGACCAATGGAGACGTGTCGTCTTCAGCGATGAGAGTCGCTTCTGCCTTGGTGCCAATGATGGTCGTATGCGTGTTTGGCGCCGTGCAGGTGAGCGCCACAATCAGGACTGCATACGACCGAGGCACACAGGGCCAACACCCGGCATCATGGTGTGGGGAGCGATCTCCTACACTGGCCGTACACCACTGGTGATCGTCGAGGGGACACTGAATAGTGCACGGTACATCCAAACCGTCATCGAACCCATCGTTCTACCATTCCTAGACCGGCAAGGGAACTTGCTGTTCCAACAGGACACTGCACGTCCGCATGTATCCCGTGCCATCCAACGTGCTCTAGAAGGTGTAAGTCAACTACCCTGGCCAGCAAGATCTCCGGATCTGTCCCCCATTGAGCATGTTTGGGACTGGATGAAGCGTCGTCTCACGCGGTCTGCACGTCCAGCACGAACGCTGGTCCAACTGAGGCGCCAGGTGGAAATGGCATGGCAAGCCGTTCCACAGGACTACATCCAGCATCTCTACGATCGTCTCCATGGGAGAATAGCAGCCTGCATTGCTGCGAAAGGTGGATATACACTGTACTAGTGCCGACATTGTGCATGCTCTGTTGCCTGTGTCTATGTGCCTGTTGTTCTGTCAGTGTGATCATGTGATGTATCTGACCCCAGGAATGTGTCAATAAAGTTTCCCCTTCCTGGGACAATGAATTCACGGTGTTCTTATTTCAATTTCCAGGAGTGTATTTCACAAAACTGGAAAATTCAGATTGTTCGAAATGTTTCATCATTATGATGCCATGTTTTACTCGGTCTTGTGTGGCTTGAGGAAGGCATGGTAAAACTCTCCTTCACTGTGGCAATCGTGAATTACCGATCGCATTCTTACAGCTGGTTCATTCTCCAAGTAGCCACACATAAATTCTAATCTGTGTTCTAACGACCAGTTGGGAGGAAAACAATGAGAGAATTGATGGAGCCATGCTTGTGGATGAATGTCGTTGCCAGAATTCTTAAATGTTTTGAATTTACATGTAGTAATGAACAGCTTACAGTCAAAATCGTCATGTCGGCGAGTCGCATGTCGGTCATTGTTACTTCGTTTCGGCGGTTCCATCTCAAAATCCAATGCGCCTTGCCAATTTCTTTCATAATTTCCGAAGTGTCCTGTGTTATTATTTTGTGGTTGTTCCGTATTTCTATGTCCCTCTTCCCGTATTGGAGCGCGAGTGTCCTCTGAAATACGTAATTCTTGTATTACCTGCGTCAACTGATCTTGTACTTCCCGGATTTCTCTTTTGTACTGTGTATTGATTTGATTTTGATTTTGTTTGAATTTTCTTATTTGTTCATACTCTTCTGTGTCAGTGAAGGCTACGGGTCTTGTGTCATTCAGATCATCATCTACCTTTGTAGACAAGTTAGTGACCTGATCCGAAAGTTCGGCTACTTTCTCCGATAGTGTACTTATTTCCTCCATGTGTCTTTCTGAACCAGTTTTCAGGGTATCTACTGTGTCCTTTAAGTTTTCCTGAGTTCTTGCAAGTTGCGTAACCGAATCGGTAGATGCAACTGAGTCAATTTTAGCTTGCAAGGTCTCATGATTTTCATGAACAATAGTTTGCAGTTCTTTTATGGCTGCTTCGTGATTCTGTAATACATTTTCATGACGCGAAAAAATAGGTTGGAAATGCTCACAAATTTGTGTTTTTACGTCATTACAGACCTTTTGACATTTCGATTCGATGTTATGTAACTCAGTGGTTAAATCTTCACATGTTTGTTCAAGTGTAGTGTCTAACTTTTGAAGATTTTGTTCCATTGTGTCTAACTTTTTGAGATTTTGTTCCACTGTGTCTAATGTTTTGAGATTTTGTTCCACTGTGTCTAACTTTTTAAGATTTTGTCCCATTTGTCTCTGATTTTGTTCAATTTGTTGCATTAATTGCAATAATAATGTATTAGTGTCTGGAATCTGTTTCTCTACGCTTTTCGGCAGTGCATTTGCACCGGCAACATTCACATTTTGACAAGCAGAAAATGCGTCTTGACTTATTTGAGAAAACGGTGATAACCCAAAACCTGAATCTACAGTATTTGCGAAATTGTGTCCTGTCATTTCGGATTCCTGAGGCGAGCTGTTGCCGACCGATCGATCGATAATGCTTCCCTGTTCACTACCTGTTTCACTGTCTACACCATTGTTTGCAGCCCGCTCCATTTCCCTATGCACAATTACCAAATTACTACTTTGAACATCAGTTAATTCATTACTCGGTGGCGCTAACACACTGCTTTCATTTTCACTGTCATTTCTCAGCTTACTTTGGAGCCTAGTATTACGTTTTTCACACGCCATTATTGTCACAATATTTCACACGACAACACAGAAAAGCACAATTTGAAGAGCAAAAATAAGAGAACACATTAACATAACACTGAAAATAATATCTAGTTAATTGCAGCTGCGAAATACTTGGTGCAAATCTACATGCATGCCTCAACTGTTTTACTGTACAACAATGAAAGACTGCAACTACAAAGGAGATTTTCTCTACAATTACGAGCTAGCAATAAACAAAATCTACACTAATTACACAAACTACAACAAAAAATCAGAAGGTTCCAGTGAGGTATCCTCGGCTAAGGGTCGACATATGAAACGTCCCCTTTTTATCATTTATACATGACTGTGCTTAACCTGACACACAATATTTTGTTAGCGCAACGCAATCTGACTTTCAAAAAATCCCTACAAAAGAATGGCCCTGACTAACATTAAACTATACCTTTCACAAATCACTTACCACACAAAAATCTTCGCTGCTCAAGCTACTGCAATACAGCGAGCGCCACTACTGCCAGCTAAATAAAAGATTCAAACTATGGAAGGCACTAACTACTGATAGGGATAGTTAACAAATGAAAGATATTAGTAGAGAACAAACAATGTATTTACCTTGATATCATCATATATAAATATAGCAGTTCATGACAAATTACAAATCTCCGCCATCTCTCTCCCCACATCCACCACTGCTGGCGGCTCACCTCCAACTGCGCAACGCTATGCGCTGTTCACATCCAGCTGCCGCTGCCTAACACTACAATGGCAGACAACAATGCAAACTAGCCACAGACTGCACACAGCACAGCCAGTGATTTTCATATTGAGCGCTACGTAACTTTGCTCATCAGTGTATATCCTAGCCATTGGCTCTGTCGTCAAAATATGGTCTATTTTCTGTCTTCTGGAATGCTATATAAGAGGACCTGCTGGAAACTAAAACCGCGAATTCCTTATGTGGAAATTTGTAGAGGTTTCTAAAGGTTATTAATATGATACAGCTTTTTTCATCAAGTCTACATCCTTATTTTTCAAAATAGCCATCCTGACGACGAACACATTTCTCCCTAGGGGATACCCGTTGTTGACACCATCACTATAGAAAGTTTGACTTTGTTGACGGAGCCATAACATCCCACACATCTGCTTGCACCGCTTCACCGCTATCAAAGTGAAGTCCTCGAAAGTACTCTTTAAGTTTTGGAAACAGATGAGGTCAAGTCGGGACTGTGTGGAGGATGTTTGGTGACAGTGAACCCCGAGCGTCGGATTGTTGCAGTTGTCGCTGTTCTCCTCGAGTTGTAGACACTTGTGAGAAGCGACACTTGTGAGAAACTGGAATGTTGCAACACTTGTGAGAAATCCGGGATGCTGAGGGACCCGCACAGGATGTGTTGCAAATGCTGCGCCACTACCTGCTCGGCCACTGCCACTGCCGCTTAGTATGACTGAGCGCTCGTCTTGTGCCGGCCCGGGCAGCCGCCAAGGGACGATCACACTCCTCCAGTGCAGCCAGCTTACGTTATCTCAGAATCTTCTTGGGCAAGGAAGAGTGGCCTTAGAAATCGAAGTTGATTTTGTCCTCACGATACCATGTCAACCATTAGTTGCAGCACAGTTATGTGTATGACCTTTTTCATTGGAATTTTTGTTCTGATTCATCTTACATAGGGCATAATTTTCGCTTAATCCCATACTTAACGATGTATTTTACAAAAACTATAGAAACCGAAAATGTTTTCCACCTTTCAACCCCTCACCTAAAATTTGATATGATAGGAGTGGAAATTTTCACCATACATTAAGAAGAGCCAACTAAAGAATTTGGTTCTCGGTAGAAACTTTTTTCTTTAATTATTACGAAATAAACCTCAATTTTCCCGTACTACGCAGGGAAGTGTACTGAGGCCTAATGTGAGTCCTGCTAGCAATTAGAATTAAGGAATGCAATTTATGGATTGAAACAAGATGTATACATCGTCCACTCAAACAGACATTGTTTCTAAAATTCTCTACACAAAAATGCTGATTGTGATTGTTAGAAAAGCTGTGACTTTTCAGACTTCATTAGTGAATATTTTACAATTTGAAAAAGACATTTAGCCGACTTTGTGCCGTTTCCAGGGAACACCACGAGGAGTTAATCTCTCTTTGTCTCCCATTATATTTATTTACAATATTTACAGGATGATTATTTATTTACAATTTTTACAATAGGGCGATCGGCGTGAACTGAACCCCTTTTCAGTATTTACAGGTGTTTCTGTAGCTTCAGGCATTTCCTTTTCATTATAATTTCTGTACTTCAGACACGCAAGTAAGAAATGACTTTATATTGTCGTCAAGTTGGAGTCTTGTAAGGCTTTAGAAAGTATCTCATCTGCCTTAATCGCGGACTTCTTTCTTCTTTTCCCAACTAGATTTAAAACTAGTCGGCCAAATTGGTGCCCATGATATTCTGCGTCCTGTCTGAGAATTTCTACAAAGGAGTAAAAATTTGAATGAACCTTCGAAATTAATGTATTTATCCTCCGATTCCATCCTTCTGAAACATTGTTGGTGCAGTGACGCCTTCCTGCGCAGTTCCTTGTATCCCTTTGCATGTTTTCATTATCCAGCCATTGTTCAACAAAATAATCGTCAACATCCTGCAGTTTTTCATCATCTGACGTGCTCTGCTGAATGCATAGCCATCCATCATCTAACATGTCCAGGAGAATGTGAGCCAAGACGGAACACAATCTTATGTGAAAACGAATTTCTTCGTTTTCCGTGTAGGCAGCAACAAGGACGCAATTCTGCACTTGTCTCCACAAGCACTGATTGAAATGGTAGTTGCAGCCATTAATCTTAGCATCAGGAAACAAATGTGTTACTTATTGGATGATTGCAGCTTCAAAATTCATCATGGTAGCTATAGGATCCATCCAGGTACGTTGCTCTTAACAGCTGTGAAAAAGCGATCGTACGTTTCTCGCTTTGTATTGGGTAGCGAGGCGTACACGGTTGGAACTGTGTTTGTTTCCTCCTCACACCTAGGAATATCTTCATGAACAATAAATAACTGTCCAAACTGCTTGCTGGAGCTTTTGAACGTTCCATCGAAAAGAACTAATTGCAGTTCGCTGGCGAACACCAATATCCTATCATCTGTTCCTCTGTCGTCATCTGCAAGTAAAAATTTGCTCCCATCATTCATTAGCAAATGATGTTCTTGCAGAAATACTCCTAGAACATCGGTCGGATCTTGTGTAGATCCCATGCTTTTTTTCCTGGTGCGTTGCAGCGATCCTTTTGCACTCCTGTGTGACGGCAGTGATGTGACGATGTCGTATCCTTGATTGAACAGCGGCCCTACTTCTTCGGCGTAAACAGAAGAAATTGAAGTGTCCGTTTCTTTTGCACGTCTTTTGGCGTTTGCCACGTGTTTTCGCACTTCATTAGCCGCGACGTCCGCAATACATGTATGGCTGCCTTCGCCTAAAACTAAGTTGTTTCTGGTGGATAGTCTTCCTTTGTACTTCCTGTTTACGTTTACGCACCGCCAGTTACTTATACCTTCATTGTTGCTATATTCCACTATATACTGGTAACCGTTATAAATCACTAGAGGCTTTCCTTTCGTTGTCGTGACGAATTCCTTCTTTAAAACAGCAGTACTGAACTGCGGTGCGCTACCTGTTTTGTGTCCACAGCAGTACTGAACTGCGGTGCGCTACCTGTATGGTGTCCCTGTAGACCGCCCGCTACCTGTTCGGCCGGGTCTCCTCACAAATGTCGCTCCTCACAACTGTCCCAACCCCGTTCTCCTCTGCGCTCTGACGTTGTCATGCTGAAGGAGAGGGTGCTTCCTATTTCTGGCGCACAGACATAGTTGCATTACACACCGCCATGTTACACACTACAATTCCAAGCCCTCTACCTGCAGAGAGTCGTGTGAAGTTAGCACCCCTTTTTCGAGAAATATACTTTTTTTTCACAGTTCTTGTTAGATGTGCTATAGTTCTAGAGTTCATTGCACAAAATTTCAATAGTTCTGCAGAATGTAACGAAGAAAACAACAATACTCGAAAAAATTTTCGTATTGGAAACATTCATTGGCAATTTTCGCAAATTATAAATAAGTAATACGGTTCTGAGCACAGTTCTGAACAGAGCTCCAAGAGTATCGCAAATCATAGTAGAATTATTTTGTGCAGGTAATAGTTTAAGAGGTAATTGCAACTTAATTAAGAACCCCATAAGAGCTCCTACTGTGAAGCTGGCACCCTTTCTTTTCAGAAATATATATTTTTTTCAGAGTTCTTGATAGATAAGTCATAGTTCTAGAGTTGGCGAAGAGTTCTCGGGCTTCCAGCCGGGTGGCGGTGTCTTCAGCTGTTTGAAGACACCGCCACCCGGCTGGAAGCCCGAGAACTCTTCGCCAGCTGTATACGCCGGGAAAGCATACACTCACATTTAGTTCTAGAGTTCTCTGTACAAAATTTCAATAGTTCTGCAGAATTTAGCGAAGAAAACAACAATGTATAACATAGCTGATTCATGAACCCTTTACTTGTACAATTCTTACTGTTGCCACAATAAATCACTTGTGCATAGATTCCAACTGTACTAATCAATACAAAAATATAACCACTGACCAGAGGCGCACATTTCTTGCAGCGTTGTACAAAGCATTCGGCTTATCCGCTGTAAAAATACCACACTTAACACTATTGTAAAATTTACGATAGATGGCTTCCGTTTACGTACAGTGTCAGCATCTATCGAATTATCTTCATGCAAACGTCATGCCAGGATCACACACTTCCCCTTTTTAGGTACGGAGGAAACTAGAGTTCAACTTGTGGAAGCCAAAAAAGGAAATGTGGGTAGCCCTTCTTTTACTGATAGCAAATTCTAGAGAAATCTCACGCTTGTTTTTCTTCATCATGCCAACAAAAGAAAAATTCTCCCTTCATAGCTCTATTATCATTCCAGTACTAGTAAACCACTTGTCCGCTTTCACATTTCGACGTGACTGATATATAGGTTTACACAGTCACAGAACAACATCAAAATGTTTATTGCTCTGTTGGTAAATCCTTCTGGATGCAACACAGCGTATATTTCCAAATTGTACAGGTAAAATACTTAAGAATCTACACTTAAGAATCCATACTCGTTTGTTCTGATAGGTACATATTGGCGAAAACTGCACCTTCCACAGAATCCTTCCAGCTTCTTGTCTACTGTAACATTTTCTCCAAGGGTGTAAGGTTTGTGGTAGTTGCGTACAAACACAGTAAATATTTCCCGAATTGCTGGTAGCTTCTCTAATTGCCCCCTTTCATCACGAATAGCGCGACTGTAAAATCTAAGGCACTCCACAATAAATTTGAAACGTGTTATGTTCATTTGCGAGGTGAAATTTTTCAATGCCATCACCATCAGTTCCAGACATATCTTCCAGGCTTTATCTGTTACTTTTGTTAACAAAAATTAAAAACAAGAGACTGATGAAGGCTTTCGATTCAATAACATCTATTGATTTTACCCTTCTCTCACGCTGAAATGAAGCTTTGATGCTCTCAAAAATCTGATTGGAATACAAAATTACAATAGACAAATATCGTCATCTATGAGGTAATTACAGCATCACAAAGGCAGCTTTGGCTGCACCTATTGGTCCAGGTAAATTTCGAATAATATTATCCTCTTCGAACAATATGCTTTGGATTTCTTCAACATGATCTAGTATTTCCCACTTAAAATAATAAAATTCCTATAAAATAACGCAACCAGGCGCAGTGTATTAATCTGATATTTGACGTTCAGACAGCGGACACCGACGATTAAACAGTTCAAACAGAATTTAAGTGCAGTTTACATTCTGGATTAGCTTTGTACTACTTACTACGTTGATAAACAAATAAATTAATTGCTGAAATGAAATACGAAAGGGTACAGTGGATAGAAACGAGCAATCGGCCCATATCTCATCAAGAGAGCATTAGCGTCGATACTGAAGCATACAACAATGAAAGGCATACAGAGAAAGGAAGCTATAACGAGAAGGCGCCAGTGCTGCCAATGTTGACTAGTAATTTACAGAATCACACAACAATGAAAAGCATACGAAGAAAGGAAGCTGTTAACGAAGCAGCGCCAATACTGCAAATTGTTGAAAAGTAATTTACAGAAAATTTCGACATGTGTCAATCTGAACAGCTGCGCCCGATGTAAGGATAATGAAAACTATGATACGTCCCTGAGACCTCTCAAGACCAAAAAATAATAAACAAAACACGGCAACAATGCAAAAGTCGTGGCACTACATCTGGAAACAATGAACACGTGAACTGTGTCTTTTAAACAATCGGCAAATGACGTCAGTGTAGTAGTTACAATAGAGGTAGCATCAGAGCTTCTCGCGGTAGCATCAAAGCTAATGACAACAACAGCTGCACTTTTTGGGTGGCGCGCGCCGCGTCGTGTGAAGCCGCCCGCCAGCGCTGCATTTCGCTCCTTGATCTGCCCCTAATGACTAAACGTGACAATACTGCTCACTCTCAAGCAAATAATCACTATGCTCGTTCAGTCAGAGCTCTTGTGCAGTCGGTGCCTGTTATGCAGTTGGTGCTGTTGTGTAAGTGATATTTATGAACCGTAATACCCATAAAAATGTACAATCTACCAGAATTGAAACGTCTTCTCAGCATTGAGGAATTTAAAGTAATCGATGATAGAGGCATTCAATTCACTCCGTCTCATCCGGTCTTCCAAAAACTGTCCGATGCCATGGCCGACATCGGCTCTAAAATGTCTTCAAAACATATTTACACAACAATTAAAGAAGATCGTCATGATCTGCTTACTTTTGTTAGAAACACTTTCAGGCTGGAATGTTTCGTTGAAGAAAAAGACGACGACAGCAAAGATGAGTCGTGGGATGTTTCTCGTTCTTCGTGCAACAAGGACATGAAAAGCCAATGCGACTTAAAAAAACTACCTGTCAGCAGAAAAATGGTCTACCATAAAACCAACAAAGAGGAAACTTGGAAAGCCTTCAAGACTGGTAATAGGGAAATTGACCGATTTGATGGCTGATAAAATTTATGAACATCACAAAATTCCATGTGCCTTTTCTTTCAAATACGCGAAAGTGTGTGAAAGTTCAAGTTCAAAGTACTTCTTGATATCAAAGGAAGATGTACAGAATGCGGAGCCACTCTCGAAGGGATTGCTCTGAAGAAGCAAAAAAAGGACAACGATATTATTCTAAACTGCAGACTTTCGAACTTTTCAGACGATAGTATTCCCCTGAAAAGAAGACAACTTCGTGGCACAAGAAGACAACAAGTAGCTGCTAAATTGGTTGATAACAGGATGCCTGCAGCTCTTTGGTGGAATTATGAAGCGAAAAATATGTCATTCGGAGACATGATTCCTCCAAATATACCAAATGCTGATGTCTGGAGAAAGGCTAAAGAAGAGGAAAGGGACGAACGATTGGGTATAACAACTAGTAAGCCTGTTGAAAACCTGCAAACTGCAAAACATACAGCCCATCGGGACGAAATTCACGCAATCGGATTGGACCCATTCTTCTGTGTATATTGGCTGAAAGATCAAAGTCAGTTGCACAAATATTGTCATCAAATCAATAGCAGTGTATACTATTCATTAGATGGTACAGGTGGCGTTTCATTTCGAGTTATTTCACGATTTGGGGATCTGTCAAACAGGGCTGACTGTGTGGAAATTAAGTCAAAGTACATATACCTGTATCAATACATGTGCATCCACGAAGTAAACGTCACTAGTAAAGATCCAAATTTCGTCAATCGATCATCAATCAGTTGCCCAACTTATCAGATGATATCCTCTAGGCATGACGCATCATTCTTGTCATTTTTCTTTATGGAAATCGTCAGATCTGGAGCTCCCAGACCAAAAATCATGGTAACTGCTTTTGGTAAGGCTTTGTTGGTTGCCATTTCTAGAGCAATAGCCAATTGCTCGGACTTAACAGACTATTTGAATAGGTGTTATAGTCATATTGTTTTGCATGAAAGAGTAATTATAGCCTCGTGTTGTTTGAGAATAGATTTAAACCATTTCATGGTCATGATTTCGAGGTGGAAATGCTTCTCGAGAGGTAAATCACAAGTCGAACAACTTAATCTTCGAGTTTTGTCTCATATTTACATGATGACAGATTTTCGTGATATTGAAAGTGCTTTGCGCTCACTTTTGGTTGTTGTGTTAAGTGAACATCTTGATATTGATGAGTGTGGTCAAGAATATTCATCAATGGAACATCAGCACCACCTTGATAACATTATCAGAGGTGGTCAACGTCATTCATATATTGACGAAAAGAAAGATGATGACAAGAAAACTGATGATGTTGGAAACAATGATGACTGTCTTTTGGAATCAATT
Organism: Schistocerca piceifrons; assembly: GCF_021461385.2. Taxonomy (NCBI): domain Eukaryota; kingdom Metazoa; phylum Arthropoda; class Insecta; order Orthoptera; family Acrididae; genus Schistocerca; species Schistocerca piceifrons. The sequence continues at coordinate 342,022,906 of NC_060144.1, read as the reverse complement.
TTGAACTCTAAGGAATCTATTGCAAACGCATGGATTGATAGGGCCAAACGTATCTACAATGAAGCTGAAGTCATCGCGAATCAGACTAAGGATGACAATCTCTTTGATGTGAATCCGTACAACATTCCTAATGCTGCAGAGATGCTGAAAGAGTTGATGTGCTATATACCACTGTGGACAGCTGTGATGTATCCTTCTTTCCATATTCCTTTATCTATCCGTTCGCCAGCAGCTACTGAAGGACAATTTTCAAAATTAAAGACAATGGGCTTTGAGAAGCTGCCGTTACGAGTAGACAAATTCATTTTTCAACATTTGAAGTGGCTGCGTGAGGAGACAAAACTGTTAGCGCCACTTATGATGGAAAAACAAGATTCAACGCAAGCTGTGAAGCACAAACCAACTGAAGCATCGTTGCCTTACCATGAAGAAGAAAACTGGAGAGGAAAAAATAAGAAGCTGAAGATAACAAACCCCAAAAGCAATCATATCCTTGATAATTCTGAGAGCACACTGAACAATACCTTATGAAGTGACACCCATGTCGATGATGCCAATGAGACAGAGTAAAACAAAATTTTTAATAGTTTTGAATACAGATTTTCTCCTACTTCGAGATCACTTGTTATGAATGCGGAGAACAGTCTCTCAGTCAAAAGTGATAGTGCGTGTTTTCAGCGCTCTTCAGATAATAATTTACTGTCGAATTTGGACTCTAAAGCGGTATGTCATTCCACAAAAGATTATCGAGAATCATGCTTCACCAGGGATGTCACTGAAATGTCATCCTGTGGTTCGAAAACAGAAGAAAACCGAGAGACCTGTAACAATAAAATGGAGGTGAGTGCAATGCTGAAAAAGCTTGAAAATGAAATCATTGTCACATCGAGCATGTAAACTAAGAGCAAGAAAAACTACTTAGATGATGGCCCAAACTGGAATTCGACTAATTAATTCATAGGCATTAATTGGCCACAATGAAATCATTGTCACATCGAGCATGTAAACTAACAGCAAGAAAAACTACTTAGATGATTGCCCAAACTGGAATTCGACTAAGAAATTCATAGGAATTAATTGGGCACTTTTCCCAAATGGATCCTCAAGCAAATTCAAATCTGCTATCTACAACTTGAAGGGAACGTGCGGTTTCGATTCTTTGATAACCTTATTCATGCAAGCAATGTCACTCAGTGATGATTTCGAAAGCACCATTCAAATGGTGAGCCATCCATTTTTGGATCTGGCTTTGGATGTTTTGGACAAAAAAAATTATAAACTCCCAGCGCTTTAAGCAGAGATTTGTTATTTTATATGTGATACCGTTCCTAAAAAAAGGAGTAATCTCTCGAAAAATATTGTCTCTGAATGCAGAGTCGAATGTTGGGGAATTATACTAGACAATATTAAAAGATAACCCGATTTCCAATAAAAAGATATCGTGTCTGACGTGCCTAAATTCACGCTATGTGAAACTACATTATATTTCCGTTGATACGTATGTGCTTTTCAGACTTGGTTATAATTTCATGCAAGAGGCTGTAGATGCAACAAATGGAGGTCTAAAGACTATCAAAAATTGCAAGAAATGTAAAGGAGAAGCAGTCGAAGAAAAGAAATTCGGATGCTACTTGATGATGGATACTAGTATAACAACTTGCCCACTAACTGAAGATCAGTTTCCTCCAAATCAAAGGAAGAAATGTGTATTGCAAACGATCACGAAAGAAATCGTAATCGACAATCAAGAGTACACTCTCGTTGGTGCCACTCATTATAATAGCTCCATCAAACACTACACGGCATATGTCTTCGATGGAACCTACTGGAAGCAGTACGATGACATGTATAAAGATGTACAGAGAGTTTCAAAAGAAACGATAATTTCTCCACACCTGTTCATGTATGTCAAGACAGGAAAATTGTCAAATGGCAGCTGCAAGCCCGACGAGACGAAACAAGTAGTTCCTACATAGGAACTTTGCTTTATAAGGTACGCAATTGCTAAAAGTTGATATCTAAATATTACAAATACAGCTCTTATGTTAGTTCTTCGTATCTTTGCTTCTGGAACCACAGCCCTCCTGTTTTAGTTACTAGAATAAGAGCATTTTATGCCCTAAATTTCACGTATATATTTTTTGTATTTATTTTTCATAGTTGTTTCACACCTCATAAATTCTATGCTTATTTATTACTGAATTCCCTACATATGTATTTCCTTCTGGGTTTTAGTGTATCCTGAAGAAGAGCTGTTAAGGGACCTGTACATCACGGCCTGTAGTTTATCCTGGTACTTTGAAATTTAATAATGCAAGACTGTCAATAGATTCAGGAATGAAACTTTTATCAAAGGATTGGTATATTGTGAGCTCTAGGTGAAATACATTGTAAATCTGTGGAATACATTGTGCAGTGAATATTGATGTTTTTCTTACATACTGAATTACACGTAATTGTTATTTCAGGTTCAATGTACTTACACGGATTCCAAATAACAGATTTAAAAAAAATTTATTCATCGAATTATTACCTTGTTGAAACAGCAAACCAGTAATATTTTTCAGTTTCATGTTTTGATTATTTTAAAGACAATGTATTTTAAGAGAAAACTTTTTCTCCCAATAATTTAAGAACATCATATGACATAGTGCAGCTTAAAATATTTAATCCATTGTTGAATAATAAGGTTCAGTGTGTAGGCAAGCACTATATTATTATTCATCCATTGCTTTGTGTATGTAGCTTTAATAGTAGATGAGATACTGGTAACATTATCTCTGAATGCAAACAAATTGATTGCAGAAAATTGAAACTAAAGATTTGTATGTCGTTTTCTTCTCAATGACGGCATTGCAAACCATTCCTTCTCCATAATCCTGTTGATACATTTCCTGTCATTTTCATTTTCTTTACTTTTGCTTCTTTTCTTCACGGGAAATGCTCATAAGCATTCCTTATTAAATGCAGTTACTACGTAAACAATTACCTGCACAGAATATGTTACTAGTATTTTCGATAGAACTCTTACAATGCTATCCAGATCTGTCATCAGAACATACGAATAGACATAATTTTTTTTGTAGAGTAAGTGAGCCCCACAATTAATCAATTACCTTACAAACTATTATATCCACAAAAAATGTTATTATGATTATCGATAGAAGTCTTGGGGTGTTAACCAGAACTGTTCATCAAAACTGTTCTACGAATTTACTTTTTTCTGTGGAGACAGTGGGTCTAACATCAAAGCAGTTACCGTATAAACTATCATCGCCACAAAAAGATGTTATTAGGATTTTCGATAGAGCTCTTGGTGTTCTGTTCAGAACTGTTGTACGAATTTACTTTTTGTGAAAATTGACAAAGAATGTATTCGATACGAAAATTTTTTCGAGTATTGTTGTTTCCTTCGCTAAATTCTGCAGGACTATTAAAATTTTGTACAAATAACTCTACAACTATTTCCATCAAGAACTCTGAAAAATATATATTTCTGAAGAAAAGGGTGCCAACTTCACAGTAAGTGAAAAGATTTTCTCATTAAAATGCTGTTATCTCGTAAACTATTAGCTGCACGAAAAAATGTTACTTGGATTTTCGAAAGAAGTCTTGGAGCTCTGTTCAGAACTGTGCTCAGAACTCCTGTACTTATTTCCATTTTGCGGAAATTGACAAAGAATGTTTTCGATACGAAAATTTTTTCGAGTATTGTTGTTTTCTTCGCTAAATTCTGCAGAACTATTGAAATTTTGTACAAAGAACTCTAAACCTATGGTACATCTATCAAGAACTGTGAAAAAAATTTATATTTCTCGAAAAAGGGGTGCTAACTACACACGACTCCTGCAGAGGGTTGCAACTTGCGTCAGCGAAGCGGAAAAGTCGACCAAGTAGTATGCGTGACACACAATACCTAAACCGATGCTGAGAACAGAATAAGAAATTGGGAGCCGTTAATTTTCAGCACGACGTCATAGTAAGAGTTGGTTGTCTTATGAAAACTGCAAGAACAAGTCTCATACAGGAGTACCGAACAAGTGGCTACCAACATGATTCGAGTAGAATATTTGAGACTTTTAGTAAATAATGTGTGTTACTGAGTGTGTGTGTGTATGTATGTATGTATGTGAATGTGTGTGTGTGCGTGTGTGAGTGTGTGTGTGTGTGTGTGTGTCAAGACACGCAACGTAAAGGTTTGTGTACTGAGGCGATGACGAATGGAAGGGCGACAAGGTAGCCGTGTGTTCCTGCCGCTGCGCTGGCATAGCGGAGCGGTGGCGAGAGAGCGGTGGACCACCCGCGGACCGCGGGACACGGCGCTTGTTAAGACGGCAGCCAGCAGTCACACGGGCCGCCATTGTTCGCCGGCGGCCGATATAAATGACTGCGGGCCCGCGCAGGGGCAGGTGGTGGCCCGCCGATAAATGGCGACCGCGACAGGACTTGTCACTGGCCTCCCGTGTTCCTCGCCGCCAGAAATGACGCACGCGGGGCACTCGACTGTACTCCCCTGTCACGTACACTTCCCTTGAGCCTTGTGCCCATCGGTCACTGTTTGGTCTCGTAAGTGGCCTTCCGGTTCAGACTCCTGCTGCTTCTCTGCCTGCGATGTACTGGATGCTGCTTCTTGTGGGTTTAAATACCATCATTTACCATGCTGAATTATTCCTGTGCCACGCTTTCGGAGTTGTGTCATATTTAATTGCATGTGTATTTTCATCGAGTGTTAAGAATTTAAATCGTTCTCCTCATCGGAATAGTGATTTATTAATACATCGAGGTGACGGAGGTGCTCAGTGGTACATCAGTATTTCTTGGTGACCTTATTGATATTATATTGACTGATGTTGGAGATCAAGCAGTTCCAAACCGGCTTACTGTAGCTATTGCTCTTGTTGATTTTGCACTAAATGTTAGTTTGGAATATTTCGCTTAACGTTATTCAATTGCACATCAAACATTTATGATAACGTAAACCTGAGTTTCAATAAGAACTGATATATCAGGAACACATTATATAAAATTTTAGCTCCGTATGATGTCATTTTATTTAACCAGGAAGCTCTGATATTTCGGCTCAATTTCCTCCTGTAGGAACAACTTAAAAAACAAAGCAACACTGTAGGTCAAAATACTCGTCGCTTCTTATTGGCTGTGGTGGTCTAGAGGATAGAGTGCCACAGGACTGTTTTTCCAAAACTCTTCTATAGCCTTACACTCAGGTGACAAAATTTGCGGGATACCTTCTAATATCGGGTCGGACCTCATTTTTGACCACTACAGTGCAGCAACTCGACGTGTCATGGACTCAACAAGTCGTTGGAAGTCATCTCCAGAAATAGTGAGCCATTCTACCTCTACAGCGGTTCATAATTGTGGCAGTATTGCCAGTGCATTATTTTGTGCCTGAACTGACCTTTCGATTTTCGGTGGGGTTCATGTCGGACAATTTAGGTGACCCGACAATTGGATTGAATTACCCAGAATGTTCTACAAACAAATCGTAAACAATTCTGGCCCTGTGACATGGCACATTGCAATCCAGAAAAATTCCATCGGTGTTCCGGAACATGAACTCCATGAATGGCTTAAAATGAACGCCAAGTAGCTAAACATAACTATTGTCAGTAAGTAATCGGTTCAGTTGGACCAGGTGACCCAGTCCATTCCCTGTAAACACAGCCCACACTATTATGAAGCCACTACCAGCATTCGCAATGACTTGCTGATGTTTTGGGTCCATGGTTTCATGGGTCTGCTCCACTCTTGAATCCTACCATCAGTTCTTTCCAACTGATATTGGGGCTCATGTGAACAGGTGACGGTTTTCCAGTCTTCTTGGATCCAAGCGATATGGCCGAAAGCTCAGGAGAGGCGCTGCAGACGCGAAGTCGTGCTGTTAACAAAAGCACTCGAGTCGGTAATCTGCTGCCATAACCCATTAACGACAAATTTTTCTGTACTCTCTTAATGGATATGTTCGTTGTACGTCTCACATTGATTTATGCAGTTGTTTCATACAGCACTGTTAGCACTTGCAACTCTACGCAAACGCCGCTCGTTTCGGTCGTTAAGTGAAGGCCGTCGGCCACTGTGTTCTCCTTCGTGAGAGGAAAGTGTTCTTGGCACGCTCTTGTCACTGTGGATATCGGAGTATAGAATTCCTTAACGATTTCTGGAATGAAATGTCCCTTGTGTTTAGCTTCAGCTACAATTTCACGTTTTAAGTATGTTAACTTCCGTCGTGCGGCCACAATCACGACGGTACCTTTCTTTATGAATCACCTGAGTACAAAAGACAGTTCCGCCAATGCACTGTCCTTATATATCTTGTGTACATTATAGTACCACCATCTGCAGATCTCGCTGTCCTACAACTTCTGTCACCTCATTGTATTAATAAACTACTATTCCGATGAGGAGACTTATTTTATTTAAATTCTTAACGCTGCAAGAAAGTTCGCATACAATTAAATCTAATACCGATGATTGACCTTATAAGTAGTAAACTTTCCTTTAATTCTGTGATGGATCTTGTAGTGTTTTTCTGGAAACTTGGACAGCCATACAGCTATGAAAACACGAGCTCTGAGGAGGCCTGCAGCATACAGCCAGTAAAAATGTCTCCGCTGAAAGCCAGTAGACAGTCAGGTACAAGGCGGGAGCAAAGTGCTGTTGTTTTCGAGGGACACAAAACACCAGGCGATCGCTGTGGACAGGCAGACTTAGGGAGAGTGCGCAGCCTGTTGGACTCTTTCGGAAAGTGAGGAGCATAAATAATGCCCTTTAGAAAATATAAGATTTGCAGGAGGAAAACACGACAGAATCAGTGTGGGAGGTAGACGTTGTGGACTGAAGATCACAGGAGAATATACTTAAATTCTGTAAGGAGGTATGTGGTTGGTTCCTGACAGTTAATTTCGTAGCAGTGAGTGCAAACACGCGACATATGTATTGTACAAAATGTGAGAACACACACGTAGTGGAGAATAAACACGTACTGGAAGAGAATTTCTGTGTACTACCCAAATCTAAGAAAGAACTGAGCTGTGTTGGTTAACCACGATAGTTCCGTTAGGAGAGTGGAAATTTTTCTACTGCCTGTAAATTGAACGCTGGTCGGAACTCAGAATGTGTACTGCTGTTGGCTACTGATACTCCGGCACTAGCAGAACCACCTAGATTTTGTGGAGGGGAGAAGCTACGCACTTCGTCACCAGGCGCCACGGAGAGAACACCCCGCCTGAGGACAAGCTAGAGCACACACTGAAAACGGATATGTCTTCGATACTGAAGCTGAAATTAAAATTCTCAGCCTCTACTGCAGCCATCCTCTCCATGTGAGTATTGACAAAGTGGTAAACACGAACCATATTTACGTACGTCATGGTGAGCGGTCATGAAATTATTTGTTTCAAGATGTTTCGTATCCAGCTAGCTGCACTCAATATACCCTTAGGCGAGAGGACTCGTGCTTGTTCGTACTGTTCTGGGCAATTTTTTTCAAAATTATCAACTTGTTCAGCAATCACTGGCGATGTTCATGGACTCAACTTTTGTATCCTTCTACCTCTAGCCCATTCACCTGTGCGAACGTCTTTCATAATTTTGGATCCTTGTACCTTTTGTAATTGCAGTGTTTACGCAATGAATACTTTGACATTAATTGATCTAGCAAAATATCTGGCTGTTATAGTGACATTTATTTTCAGTTAGTAGTGTGCATCAGTATTTCTAAGTGAGTTGTGGTACCCATATGACATATTCAATTTGGCCACCCTTGTTTAAATCAGATAGTCAATTATTTATCTGTTGCACGACTTGGCTTTTCATTTCACATTATCTCATAGCGATCGATAGGTTCACTGAATAGATCACCGGGTTCTGATCTCAAATCTTTCAGGCGTACGCTAAATGATCAGATGGAACCTGACTAGAGAATTACCCCACCCGTTGGGTTTCTGGTTTCAGCTCCAGGTAGGTGCAAGAACTTTTCCTCATTCCATTCCCTACAGGATGGCCCCAGATACATTCAGCCCGCTGTTAAAACGCGCACCGGGGATTTTTCCCAAGGTAAAGGGTAGCTGGGATGAGGGATTTGCCACTCCTCCCCCTCCTACTACATCTACATCTACATCCATACTCCGCAAGCCACCTGACGGTGTGTGGTGGAGGGTACTTTGAGTACGTATATCGCTTCTCCCTTCTATTCCAGCGGCTTAAAGAAGGAGTGATCTCTGCCTGCCATAAAGCTGATGTTCTGATCATAGGCCTGCACCGCACACTTAAGTTTTTCATATCGTTGGTAGATAAGACAAACCATAGGGCATCAAGGATAGTTCAAATGGAAATTAGAGAGAAATGTCTGTGCTGGAGGAGAATGGGGGTGGGAGTGGTGGGAGGGGGGGTTGGGGAGGGGAATTGTTGGGGGAGACCAGGCATAGGCTACAGTAATAAGACTGAAGCAATTTGAGATAGCACTAATGATACGAAATAGACTAACGTGCAGAGCTGTACCTTACCACATTTCAGACTGCAAACCACAACTCTAATGAGTTTCGTTTATCTTTTTTGTCAGATGATATGTGTTTGTAGCTGAATATTTTGAACTAGCGGAAGACTGTCACTGTCGAGCTGCTTAGCGCTATTTATTTTTGTGCAAAGGGGAGTTTTCGACATGATCGATGGCTGCAAAGACCTACACCATCAGTCCAAAAATTCTGAGACTGTTTTTTTTTTATTTGGCGTATATGCGACATGAGCGCAGTAACTAAGGTGGCAGCTTGAACTAACCGATTGGCATTGGACCAAGGCTGTGTCAAGTAGTGGACTTCTGGCAATAGTGTGTCAACGTTCTTGTGACACAACTCGCTGTTGAACAGCATCTCTAAATCAAGCGTTCAAGACTTTCTGCAGAAGTTTCGAAGATGAGAAAGTGGGTACAAAATTCTTCCCGCAGACTACGACTCCCAAGTAAAAACAGTGATGTGTGGACGCCTTCAGCGACTTTATTGAAATGAAATGAAGACCGTTCTCTTATGGAGTAAATCATCACAGGTGATGAGACTTGATGCTATCGCCATGAACCTGCCACAAAACTAAAAGGTGCAAAATTTCACACGAAGGGTCAACGCTTTGATGGAATAATACACGTTCAAGGTAATATGACGCGTGAGTTGGACATCTCCGAGATGAACATTTCTAAAAGTGTGCTGAGGGGGTGAGGAGGGGGGGGGGGAAGGACTGCGGAAATCATGACGTATTAAAACCATAACCTATATTTTATTCATACAGTCTCGAAACTTTTTGGACTGGCGGAGTATACATGTTATGCTGCTTGGTACGAAAACTTGTTGGGTAGCGTGAGAAAGAACCCGGAGACTTATTTCCATTACAAGATCATGATTCATACTTGGTTTGTACAGACTGTTAGTGATAGGCTACGGCTATAAAGGGGCTGTATATTGATAATCAGTTGCGTAACTACCTGAAGCTAAAAAATTCGACATCATTTAACTCCGATTATTGCTCTAATTCAGAAAATATGTAGGTTTATATGTTTGTACCTCCGATCAGACCCTTTTTGAGAGGATTTAAATCTAATTCAGATGCCCTATTTACGAAGAAACAGTATGCCAAAGTAGTCAGAATTGGAGATATTTGTTACTGCTGCTGCATGTGAGAAAGTCTATTGTATATCAGTACAAAAACCCCACTGAAAACTTCGCCAATAGATGACACATAACAAGAGATGCCATTACTGTATGAGTATGGCTTTGTTTAGGTTCTGAATAGTGTTTTTGGGAATATGCCATGAAAAATAAACTATTTCAGAAATTAGATCTCCAAAGGAAGCACATACACAAAGGGGATGGTAAATATATGTTTTTGTGATCCTTTTTAGTAAAATTAAATTTGGCAGAACGAGCTCGTCAGAAACAAACTTCCATAACTGAACAGTTTTATTTTTTGTATTGAGTCGTCTGTAAATTGTGTAGTCATTCACTCGAATATTATTTCAGCACTAATACTCGTACTTTTCCTACATAACATACTGAAAGGTTTGGATGAAGGCAGAAAGTAGAAGCATTATTTCTTCATTTCCTCATTTCCGAAAAGTATTTGACTGAGTACAAGATATATACTTATTATCAACAGTACGACCATATGAAGCACGACTGGGCTGAGGACTTTCTTGATAAGGAGGATGCAGCAGCTTATCTTGGATTGAGATTCTTCAACAGGTGTGGAAGCAACTTCGGGTGTGCCACAGAGTGTTTTGTGAACCTTGGTGTTCATGTTGTACGTTAATGACTTTGCGAACTATGTTCACAGTACCTCAGACTGTTTGCAAATGATCCAGTTATCTACAGTGAAGTACTGTCCGGAAGAGGCAGCGTAAGTAATCAGTCAGATCTTGAAAAGATTTCAAACTGATTCAAAGAATTAGAACTTGCTTTAAACGTTCAAAAAATGTAATGTTGTGCACTGCACAAAACGAAAACAGAGTATCCTGTGACAAATATGAGATAGTCACACCTGGTATCGTTAACTCTGGGCGTAACACTTTATAGGGATATGGAATGAGTGGGTTGGCTCAGTCATGGGTAGTGAAAGGAAGCAGACTTTTGTTTATTGGTGGAGTACTGCGTAAATGAAATCAGTCTACAAATGAGTTTGCTACAAATCACTCCTGTGATCCATCCTAGAATACTGCTCAAGTGTGTGGGGCCCGATTCAAAGGGGTCTAACAGGGGATAGTCACAGAGATTGTTTGATCCTTGGGACAGTGTCAGATAGATGCTGAAGAAACTGATCTTGCAGACTCTTGAAGATGGACGTAAACTATCCCGAGGAAGCCTACTTACAAACTTTCAAGAACGGTGACTCCAGAAATATACCACAAGCCCCTACATGTCGTTCCCGCACGCTTTGTGAGGACGGGGTTAGATTAATTACAACACATTCTTCCCGCGCTCCTTACGCGAATGGGACGAGAAAAAAACCCTAATAATTGGCACAATGGGAGTACCCTTTGCCATACCCTTCACATTCGTTTGCAGAGTGTATACGTAGATGTAAAATCTGAGGGGAAGGTGTTATCGTTGGACATACTGTATTTTTTTATTTGAAGATGATAAAGCCGTGGTCTGGCGTCCATACTTTTATTGAAGTGTAGCAACTGTGAAAAAATGCGTACAATATCGGACCTATCACCACCATGCATAAGATTCCAGAACTGTAACAAGGTGCCGACAGCATCACTCAGACAACTCAGTGAGCTGTCTTCGAAAAAGACAGTAGAAGAAATAGTGTGTATAAATAGTTCTGCGGACATTGCTGCAGAAGTCACTGAAATAGTAGTTTCTCCCGGCAAAGTAGTCGATACGGAAAGACTTCCGAAGTACTGCTAAACTATAAACGAAGAAACGATGCTGTACATAAGTATTCAAAAATTTGCGAACTAACGGATGGAGACGTATAAGCTCAGGGATCTATAGCAATGTTCCATCGTTCAGCGTCAAGGCGTGGTTCTAGGTACGTTATTTAGCGATGGTGGTTCGAAAGCGTACATGGCAGTAAATGCAGAAAAACCCTACGGAAACATCAATGAACAAAGAGCGGAATGCATTGTTTCCATCCAGAAACGTGTGGGCTCCAGGTTACGTAATCTCAGAAAGGATTGGGATGGAAAGAAACTTCCTTACGGTAAATGACAAACAGTCGTTTGAATGATGCTGTTATAGACAAGTCACATTAACGTGACCTCCTGTTAAAAGCCTGAATAACGACCTCTTGCACGGCGGACCGCTGCGTGACGTGCAGGAAGAGTCAGTAAGGTTGTGGAAGATACCGACAGCCATCAGGATTCATGACGACTCCAGTGCTGTCGGCATTTGCGCTAGGGTTCTCGGTTGAGAATCCATGGCGTGAACAGCCGTATTGAGATTGCCCAACAGATATGGACTGGGTTGAAATCCGGGGAGTCTGGTGGTCAGGGCAGTAGAGTAAACTCTACCTGGTGCTCTTCGAACCACTCACGTACAGTGTGAGCCGGATGATACGTTACGCTGTCCTGCTAGTAGATACCATCGTGCTGAGGAAAGAGAGAAATGTTTGAAGGGGTGGAAAAGGTCCCCAAGGACAAAAGCATACCTTTGCTCATCCACTGTGCCTCAGAACGACGAGAGCGTCCAGGGGATGACCTCCGGCCTGCACCGTTCGATGATTGTTGCAGGGCGCTTTCTTTCTAGTATTTCGCGCTGTACACGCCAACAACAATCTGTCCAATGCAGTAAAAAAGTGATACATCTTAAGAGATCACCTGTCGCCATTCAGTAGGCGCCTAGTTGTGCTACTGGCGTGCGAATTCCATCCTTCGTCGCCGATGAGCAGCAGTCAGCGTGAGTCTACTGCCAAGGTGTCTGCTGCGGAGGCCCATACGCAGCGATGGTCGCTGAACGGTCGTTTAGGAGGTACTGTTGGTAGACCCTTGGTTCATCCGGGCGATGTGTCGCTCAACAGTTACACGTCAGTTCACCTGTCATGTGTGGCCAGTGGTGCACGCGAGTAGTTTCGGAAATGCTTCCATCCTTGGCCCAGAAGACAATTATGATGCCCTTTTGGACGTCAGTTAAATAGCTCCGTTTCCGCATTACGACAACGACTGTACTATTGTTCGCATCCCACTGACGCGCTTGATATATCCTCCACTGCTAGTGCCTCTATCTGCCGTTCTGAGTCGTTACTGTACGTGACGTCGAAGATAAGTGGTCGCGATTTTAATGTGAGTGGACCGTGTAGATAAATTTCAAATGTACAGTGTGCTTATAAATCAGTTATACAAAATTCTGAAAAATATAAATTACTCCTTTCACAATAGAATGTTGATTTTATACAACTAACTTATGAATACCCTGTATTACAAATTCTCTGTCAGAATAAAAATGCAGACTTAGGTATTTGGAGCCTATGATGAGGGTGGTATGTGTAATGTTTCTTTTTCTGTAAATTATCGACTAAAGAGTCATTGTCTCATGAATTATGCCAGAATGGTCCAGATTCATGCTGGGGATATAGAGAGCATATATTGAAAGTGACTTGCGATCACAAACACTTCTTCCCTGCAAGAGTCTCCTCGTCGGAGGTTCGAGTCCTCCTTCGGGTTGGGTGTGTGCGTTGTCCATATCGTAAGTTAGTTTAAGTTAGATTAAGTAGTGTGTAAGTCTGTGGACCGATGATCTCACCAGATTGTTCCCATAGAAGCATACCACAATTTCCAAAATTTCCTGCAACTGTATTAGAAGTTATAAGGTCAGTGTTTCGTGATGTCCTTAAGGAAGATTTGCTTAAAAAAGTCGACATGCTCACTCTCAGAAAACAGATGAAGGTGTAGTTTACAGGAAGCAGTTTTTGTGAGATCTAATGATGCAGAAATACGTGTGGGTCATACTTTATCTACATTCAGTTATAGGACTAAAAGCAGGGTTATGGTGCTGCAAAATCTGTGGGTAAAAAGTGGTCAAATTAACACAAGTGAGTGAGGGTATACTAATATTTAGTTATGGAATTACAACGGCTGAAGTAGTACAAAATCTGAGGAGTGAAATGTGAAATAATGGAGAAATAAAGTCTCTTGAATACTGATCCAGCTCGGCTGTAGAAAGCTGACAAAACTTGATTTAGATTTAGGTTCAAATTCTCCAAAAATTTCTGGACCAGTTTCAACAAAATATTGTGCAGTTATTGACATTACTGACATGTAGCCGGCCGCTGTGGCCGAGCGGTTCTAAGTGCTTCAGTCCGGAACCGCGCTGCTGCTACGGTTGCAGGTTCAAATCCTGCCTCGAGCATGGATGTGTGTGAAGTCCCTATGTTAGTTAGGTTTATGTAGTTCTAAGTCTAGGAGACTGAGGACCTCATGTTAAGTCCCATAGTGCTCAGAGCCATTTCAACCATTTGAACTGACTCGTACAAAGTTACGCAGACTTGTCATACTCATCCAGCGAGGTAGCGCAGTGGTTAGAACACTGCATTCACTTTCTGAAGGACGACGGGTAAAATCCCCAGTCCGGCCATCCACATCTAGGTTTATTCTGAACCACTTCATGCAAATGCCGGAATGGCTAGCCCATTTCCTTTCCCATCCTTCCCCAAGCCGAGCTTAGGGAAGGACAGGAGCTTGATGCTCCTGTCGACGGCACACTGATGTTTCTGTCTCCCTTCCCTTATTATATTCTTTCAAATATTTCTTTCGGAGTTTTCTGTGTAAAATATCATCAAAAGCCATTGTTATTTGATCTGGACAATTTTTCTTTCTTAATTATTGATAGTTCTTACAGGTTTTATTTTCTGTAGCTTTACGTTAAAGTGTTAAATGTTTGTATCAGACATGAAGTTGTATATACAAAATGAAGAAAAATTGTGTACCAAAAGTAATACTATTATTTCCGAAGAAACAGTAAAAAACGTTTTACAACTAATAAGTATGTTATCCAGATCTGCATATCCACAGCGACAGTAAATATGTACGGTAGTTGGTGACAGTGGTTAGAAGTTTCAGTGAAACTGTGAAATATATGTACTTAAGTTTAAAGGAGCAGTTCTCACTACATTCGGCTAGGTGGCGCAGTGGTTAAATGACAGGCATTTTTTCCAGACATGTTGTGTTAAATTTGTACCTGTCAATTATTATTTTTATCACCAATGGCAGTATTTGTTGATGTGAAGAATGCCTGGTGGCATCGTCGTTCATAATCCATCCTATACTCTAGGTCTAGCTATAACTGGCTGTGTGAGTCAGTTGCCGAGTTCGATTCTCGGTCCGACACAGTTTTAATCTGCCAGGTATTTTAATGAAACAGACTGTCGATCTGTCGTGTTAAAAACTAATATTTTAGCTATTGTGAAATATTTCCGACATGAAATTTTTCAAAATACGTATCTTATTTATTTAATCATACTTTATCCATGAGACAGAAATAAATGTATTGGTTATTATATGTTCTAGATCAATGATATTCAATCTGGGGTAAGCGTACCCTCATAGGTACATGAAGATTTCTAAGAGATACGTAAAATTTAAAATACGTATACAGTTTCCTGAATAATTACACATAACGATAACTATTTCAGCCAGAGAGATTCGAACTGCCCTCTATCCAAGAATCCTTATTGCTTACTGTACTGGTGCACCGAACAATGGTATCTTAACACTACTCTCGCTGATCATGTACAATGTTTCAAACGCCGACAACAATAATAATATCTGCGAAATGTCCGTTACCGAATGATTTATAATCTTTCAGTACCCAGCATATTTTCGTAACTGTTATCTGCAGGTTGCTTTTCTTAACTCAGTGTCTTGTATCTCATTCTTTATATTTATGAACTGATTCTGAGATTATCACCGCTGAATTTCTTTTTATTGTTGTGGTACTGGACTACTGTTATGAGAGGAAAACGTAAAATCAGTGAAACAATTGATAGCAGCAATGGCATTGAATCACCATCACTTAAAAGTCCGAAAATGTGTGTTCCATCAAGGGAATCCTGTAAAATAGTGTTGAAACATTTACGAACAAGCTGAAAAACATGGGTAGGATGAAATATAGATATAATTGTGAATCTCATGTAATATGGATTCGTATCGAACATATGTGATACATCTGGACCCATCTGCATTATTTGCAACAAAATCTGTCGAATAAATCTATGAAGGCATCTCTACTTCACCAATCACAGACAAGTCAGTCGAATTTTTGGGCACAAAGCAGAAAATTTAGATAAAAGTTCATACGTAATACACAGTTTTATAAAACCAACTATGATGGTACTACAGACATTGTAGTGTTGGTGGTTGCAAAAAACTAAATTACCTTACAACGCAGTTGAAACTGATATTATTCCAGGTTCTTTGCTTATTACAGGTACAACGTTACTCAAAAATTCGCTAAAGTAATCAAAACAGTTCCGAACTGCGACACAAGTGTAGGGTGTGGAATTCATGAAAAGGCAGAAGATATTATTGAGCAAATAGCAGATAATATCAAAATGAATGAGAGAGCAGCTATTCAAAACGATGAGCCGGTGACTTTTTCTGTTGATGCTGAGGTACTTATGTGTGTTCGATGTTTGGACGTTAAAAAACGGTGCTGTTGTTGATGAAATTCTAGGACGTAAGAAATTACCGGAACACGCAACGGGAGATGATGTTATTTAAATTCTTGAAAATTTTATAAGATTTGAATTAAATTTGTAGTGAAACTGGTGTATAAGTTTGTCCACAGATGGTGCTGTTTCATTCCCAGGTAAATAAAGCGATCTTATTGCACTTATTCACGAAATTAACCACAACGTAGCATTACAAACACAGTAAATTTGGTAGCGAAAAGCTAGGTCCTGATTAACACGAAACGTTGAACACTGCTGTAAAAGAAGTCAAGTAATTATCCTATAAAGAAAAGAACGTAGTTCTTGGAATACTTAACTTTAATCCACAATTGGAGAACATCGCTCTTGTTTAGACATTGTTACACTCTGAATATAAACTGGTAATGGCGCCTTGCTAGGTCGTAGCAAATGACGTAGCTGAAGGCTATGTTAACTATCGTCTCGGCAAATGAGAGCGTATTTGTCAGTGAACCATTGCTATTAACGTCGGCTGTACAACTGGGGCGAGTGCTAGTACGTCTCTCTAGACCTGCCGTGTGGCGGTGCTCGGTCTGCAATCACTGACAGTGGCGACACGCGGGTCCGACGTATACTAACGGACCGCGGCCGATTTAAATGCTACCACCTAGCAAGTGTGGTGTCTGGCGGTGACACCACATTCCTCCCCCGCAAATCGGCGAACGGTTGTGTTATAAGGCTCCCGCCCACCGTGGGGAGGACCCCATGTTGATGTATGCGACGAGGTGGGGAGCCTAACAACAGGCGAGGCCGTGCCACCCGCACCCGGCCATTCGGTCCGAGGGGATCTAGGAAACACCTGAAAACCTAGTCCAGGGTGCACGACAACATGCGGTGTATGCGCCCGTAGATAGACAGGAGGTGCCGAAGGGTCGACCTCCATCGCGTCGGGGTACCCGACGGGCGAAGACGACATCTGGTCCGGAGCGGGCAAGAGTTCCATGTCGGAGGACAGCTGGTCACGGGAAGCGATCGGCGGCACGTGACCCAGGGAGGCGCTTGGCGGCTGCAGCGAAGCGTCCACTGCGGGCGTCGCCGGCGGGAGAACAGGCGGCGGCGGCGGCGGCGGCGGCGGCGCGTCGCCATGGGGCAAAATGGAAGGCAGCGTCGGTAACACCTGGGGATGAGGCGAGCCAGTAGATGGGTCCCCAGGGCGCTGACCGGACGGCACCGTCGCTGAAAGCAGACGGGGAGCGGCAGAACCCGTGCGACGACAAAGGCGCAGCTGATTGAGATGCCGACGCACCTCACCAGAGGCCCTCAAAACCAGATACATAGCGCGGCCGAGGCAGCGAAGAATGCGCCCTGCGAGGAAACGCTGTGAACCGCGATAGTATACAACGTCGCCTGGAGCAAAAGCAGGTGGCTGCCGCTGCACAGGAACCTGATGCGGCGGATGGAGCAAAGACATCAAGGTTCGATGAGGACGGCCGTGGAGCAACTCAGCCGGCGAGCGACCATCTCGGGGCTGAGAGCGATACGAGGACAAGAAGAGCAATAACGCATCCTCCCGAGAATGCGACTCTTTCAACTTCAACATCTGTGACTTGAAAGTCCGGACCAATCGTTCAGCGGCACCGTTTGACTGAGGCGAAAACGGCGCGGCTGTCAGATGTTGAATACCATTGGCCTTGCAGAATGACTGAAATTCTGCGGACATGAATTGTGGGCCATTGTCGGAAACAATAGTCTGTGGAAGACCTTCAATGGAAAAGATAGCGGATAACGCTTGGATGGTGGCAGATGACGTCGTGGAAGACATCCGGACAACAAAAGGAAAATTACTGAATGAATCGACCAGAACCAACCATCGAGCATTCCAGAATGGACCAGCAAAATCGATGTGTAAGCGTTGCCCAGGGGAAGTGGCTTTCGGCCATGCAAAGAATTTCCGCGGTGGTGCGGATTGTTGGTCGGCACACGCCATGCAAGAAGAGCACATACTCGTAATCGCAGCATCGATTCCGAACCAAGTACAGTGCTGACGAGCAAGTTGTTTCGTTCTCACTATACCCCAATGTCCTTGGTGGAGAAGCCGTAAGACAGAGGACTGTAACGAACGTGGGACCACGACCCTGGACTGATCATTATCAGAACGCAACAGCAAAACACCACGTCGTACAAAAAGTCTCTCCTTGTGAGCAAAAAATCGGCGAACCAACGGATCCTCTATCCGTGACTTTGACAAGGGCCATTGCGTAGCAACAAAACGCAAAACGGTAGCAAGGACAGGGTTAGCAGCTGTGGCTGTAGCTACACGACGAAAATCAATCGGAAACGATTCGATCACGTCATCGGTTTCCGAATCAATGAACATGCAAGCAAGTTCGGAAGAATCGAATGCTCTATCCTCAGCAACAGGCAAGCGGGACAACGCATCAGGGTTTCCGTGCTTAGCAGTGGACCGATACAAGATATCGTAGCGGTACTGTGAGAGGAAAATTGACCAGCGAATGAATTTCTGCGCTGTACGTGGAGGTACAGGCTTGTTCGGATGAAAAAGCGATGTCAATGGTTTGTGGTCTGTGCTGATGGTAAAGTGACGACCATACAAGAAATCATGAAACTTTGTAACACCAAATACGAGAGCCAAAGCTTCTTTCTCGATCTGTGAATAATTTCTTTGCGCAGACGAGAGCGATTTGGACGCAAAGGCAATAGGGCGATCATGCGATCCATCTTTGTGCGCAAGCACAGCACCGGTCCCGAAATCCGATGCATCTACCATCAACAAAAGGGGTTTCTGGGGATCGAGTGGCGTAAGGCAAGTATTAGAAAGCAACGCCGATTTCAACTGGCGAAAGGCGCGTTCGCATTCCGTCGTCCAGACAAACGGAACACCTTTACGGCGTAAGCGATGAAGCGGAGCTGAAATGGAAGAGGCGTTGCGCACAAATCTGTGGTAATAATTAATTTTTCCCAGCACAGTTGTAGCTGCTTCAAATTCTGCGGCGAAGGCAAGTCCTGTATGGCACGGAGGTGCTCTGGACGGGGATGTATGCCCTGGGCATTGAGTACATGGCCCAGATAGGGTAAGTCACGAGCAAAAAACACACATTTGTCCTTCTGCAAGCGAAGACCATTTTGTCGCAAGACCTGAAATAATGTTCGGAGAATGGGTAAATGTTCTTCTTCTGTCTTTCCGGACATCACAATATCGTCCAGATAGTTTGCTGCAGTAGGGACCGAGGCACAAACAGTTTGCAGATATTGCTGAAACAATGCAGGGGCGGATGCACACCCGAATGGCAGTCGTTTGAATCGATACAAACCCAGATGCGTGTTAACCACCAAGGCGCGATGGGATTCGTCGTCCACTAGTATTTGCAAGCACGCATCTGCTAGGTCCAACTTCGAAAAATATTTACCCGGGCACAGTTTGTCAAAAAGATCTTCCGGGCAGGGTAAAGGAAAAGTTGCAATCGCTAGTTGTGGATTCACTGTAGCTTTGAAGTGTACACCAAGTCTCAATTTTCCTGAAGGTTCTGGCAATATTACTAAGGGTGATGCCCAGAGAGAAGCCTGCACACGTTCAATCACACTTTGTGATTCCAAATCATGTAAGGTTCTTGCAACCTCATCACGCAATGCGTGGGGAACATTGCGCGCTCGGAAAAATTTCGGTTGCGCATTGACTTTCAGTTCCAAATGTGCTTTATAGCTCTTAGCGCAACCAAGGCCCGGTGCAAAAATGTCTGCAAATTCTTCACAGAGACGAGAAACACTGTCTGAAGGTACAGTCTGGTTCACTGATAGGACCTGCTTTACTATAGACAAGTTAAACAACTGAAATAAATCTAAACCAAACAAGTTCACTGCAGAAGAAGAATGAAGGACGTAAAAAGATGTAAGTTTTGTTTGTCCCTTGTATGTTGCAAGAAGGTTGCACTGTCCTAACACAGGGATATCCTGACCAGAATAGCTAGTTAACTTAACATTTGCGGCATGCAACGGAGGTGTGCCCAGTTGTTTGTACATGACGTGATTGATCAGAGAATCTGCAGCTCCGGTATCGAGCTGGAATGGGACCACGTTGCCATGAATGTCCAAGTCTACAAAAAGTTTATTGTCCTGCTGACGACAAAAGCGACTGTCTCGTGCAACGTGATCAGGCACTGGTACAGAAGCACTTGCTACTTGACGCGATTTCCGGCGATGTCGACGCACACTATTTGTGGGACGAACACAGTCACTGTTAGAGAGAGTGGCACTGGGCGGAGTGGATTGAACTACATGAATTTCCATGGGCGAAGGTTCACGAGCCTGAGTATTCTTGGTTCGATTCCGGCGCGAAGCAAACGGCCTGGAATCGTTATGAGTGTCCGATCTAAGCTTTTTCTGGCAAACACTCTGAACATGTCCTTTTTTATTACAGAAAAAGCCAATAGCTTGGCGTGACGGGCAATTCTCACGCGAATGTCTAGTAGCACACCGCGGGCATGATTTCAGCACTGCATTTGCGTGCTTGCGTGGCACACGTAGCGGAGAGCTTGGCGGCAGCTGCCTGGACGGGCGCGAGGGCTGTTTACTGTTCCGTGCAGCGCGCCCGGCGGCCCGGTTAACGTGACACACGGCTGGCGAAGTTTCAAATGATTCCTGAGCAAAGTCAAGTGTGTCTTGCCTATCCAAGATGTCCATCACTTGTTGAAGGGAGGGATTGACTAGTTTCAATATCTGTTCCCATATACGAACATCAGAAACGTTCTGTGCAATTGCATCACGCACCATAGTATCTGAATAAGGGAGTCCACATTCACACTCAAAAGCACAATCCCTAGTAAGGCCTTGCAAAGTTGCAACCTACTCCCTATTAGTCTGTCCTGCCGTACGTTTGGTACGAAAGAACGTATACCTTTTTGCAACTACATTGACTGATTCTTTGAAATATGCATCTAATGCAGACAAAATTTCTTCGTAGGACAGAGTTGCTACATCGCGTCGGGGAAACAATTTCACTATCACACGGTAGGTGGATACTCCTACACATGACAACAAAAAAGGCTGCCGCTCGTTACCTTGAATTCTGTAGGCGGCGAGATGGAATCCAAATTGGCGTGACCACTCCGTCCAGCTTTCCAGTGGCGCATCAAAAGGACGAAAAGGTGTGCAACTGCGTGTTGTGGCTGCAGGAGTGGTGAAGCGGCGGCGGCCACATCGTTTTGCATCGCACGTTGACCCTCGACGAGCTGTTCCAAGGGCATCCAATAAGGCCTGCGTCTGCTGATTCTGCAAGCGATAAAATTCGGACAGTACATCTGAAGATTGTGCCGAAGCCATGACACAAGTAAATTAAGCAAGATCACCTGGTACAAACGCGCTTTAGCTCGTCGCCAGCCAAGTCACTATGAGAGGAAGCCGAAAGGCACACGCTTAAGCCCACGCAGATTGTCGTGAGGTCTGGAACAAGGTAAAGTAATTATCCTATAAAGAAAAGAACGTAGTTCTTGGAATACTTAACTTTAATCCACAATTGGAGAACGTCGCTCTTGTTTAGACGTTATTACACTCTGAATATAAACTGGTAATGGCGCCTTGCTAGGTCGTAGCTAATGACGTAGCTGAAGGCTATGTTAACTATCGTCTCGGCAAATGAGAGCGTATTTGTCAGTGAACCATTGCTATTAACGTCGGCTGTACAACTGGAGCGAGTGCTAGTACGTCTCTCTAGACCTGCCGTGTGGCGGCGCTCGGTCTGCAATCACTGACAGTGGCGACACGCGGGTCCGACGTATACTAACGGACCGCGGCCGATTTAAAGGCTACCACCTAGCAAGTGTGGTGTCTGGCGGTGACACCACACTTTTGAAGTGAAAAATGAGGTAAAAAGGATCTTTCCGAAATTGAAATCCATGTAGCGGAGTATTTTTAAGATGAAGAGTGGATTCGATAAATTAGCTTATTCGTCAGATATATTCAATAAATTTAATGAGCTCTGTCTTCAACTCTGAGGCATTGACACAAATATTTTTAAGCTCGTGGGAAAGTAAAGAGGTTTTACTGGATGTTTTATCTTGGACTCATTGTGTTAACAACGAGAACATTGCAGTATTTCTAACTGCGATAGAACATAATGGACAAAATGAAGTTAGTATTGCTGATGGATTTCTGCATATACTGAAGTTCCGCCTATAAAAACTCAGGTTCAGCTTTTTAAGATGCTCTACAGAAATAGAGAAAGGCGATAACACCCAAGAATGGATTACATATCCACTTTGAACCTCCGGCTAAAGTCTTCTGGTCTTCCCATAAAATTAGAATAAAATTCTTTGGGAATGTTCGTCGACAGCTCATTGAAAATAAAAATGGAAGAAAAGTCAATTTTTTAGTCCTGGTATTAATCACACAAACTTAGCAACACTGCCATTATCCGTCTTCTTCCACTCCCCACTGCTTATTTGTGTTGGTAGTGTTTCTCTGCATTGACGTCAATCAAAACGAAACAAAGAAACCGCTTGAATCCAGAATCACCAAATCAGCTTTTTAGAGCTAACTCTGGCTTACCTTTAATACCATTTAGCTGCAAATGAGTGATTTAGCTGGGGCCCCAAATTATGGCTTTTTCACAATCATTCGCTTTTTTATGGCTTTCTCTTTCTAGCCTACAGGAAACGGATGAAGTCTATGTTGATTAAAGGAAAATTATTTACGTTGAACTAAGATTTCGAAACATGATTTGATATTCCTTGAAAATTTATTATTCGTCTGAATCAAAATGCACAAAAAGCAAACTAAAGAGTTCTAGCCTGGTCAGAATACACGGCTAAAACAGAAACACATACCTATGACATACAAACAGTTGAGAGCTTTACTGGAAACGCTGTTGCAGCATAGCTGACAGCAGCAAAGCATCGCAGCTTCGCGATAATGAAGGAAACTATTTTAAGCAAAAGAGACTTTGATTTATGCAGGGCGAACCAGAAGTCGTACGTTTCACTATTGCAATAAATACAAATTAATCTCCAAATTAACATCTATAGTGATGTGTGTAATCGATTTTGAACTTTTAAGGGTGCAAGTTTATCTTTTCCTTGTTATGAATAATATGTAATTCAAATAATGTTATACATTCACAGTTAATTGTTTATATTACCACAGTCTAGAATAGCAGTCGCGACACTCCATCTAGTCTTTTGTTACCCACTTCGATAACAGCGTGCCAAGCGGCCAGCAATCTACACTTCTGAATATATATATCGGATGACGGTGGATGGTATCATTTATATTGATTTGCGATACAGTTTTCACAATAGAGAGCATTTGCAGCTCTCATAAAATGGACAATAACTAAAAAATGACACCCAATTTGCTTTTCTTTAGTTTCCTAACGACTGTGGGAGGAATCAAAAGGTACATTACAGGAAAGTTTATTTACTGAAGAACAACAACAAAAAATTGGCGGTGGACACCAGAAGACCTGACCTTTTACAGCAAGACGTAGTATATCCACCAACAATGCAAAGTTTTGTTCGGTACACTGTCAGCCAAATCAGTGAATGTGAAACATAGGAGGCTTGTGTGGAATGTAGTATCTGAATTATTTAACGTACCAAATAACCTGCCAAACCTGTAGCTGAAGGGAAAACCACATAGACGTGCTACTATAATGTCAAAAACACTAAAACTGTTTCCGAAAACAGAAGAACCCAATTTCACAAATATTGCCATATATGAGCCGCGAACAGAAAGCATCTTCAACACATTCGGTTTTGAAACAAAAATCCTTGAATTTTCAAAAATATTAGAGTGTTAGAAAGTCGAGTGAAGTGTACGAAAAGACGAGTCATTTGACACATAAAAATAATTTTGTGTGTCAACGAAAGCACCCATCATAATGAGCACACACAACAACGCGAAATATATATCTCTATTCTCTTCCTTCCAGAGGAGTAAGCTGCAGTTATACATATATTCGAAAGTGTGCGTGAATATATGGTAGCACTATGTCACCGAATCAGTGTTTTTACATTTATTGCACTATAACTGATGTCTTTTGGTAATTTACAAGAGCATCGAAATCAGGAATATAATATCTGTTCCTTCAATTAAATATAAAAATAATTAAAAACCAACATTATCCTTACGACACATGAGTCTGATTTCTCACCGCTTGGAAAGGTAGTGTTGCTCCAGCTTTCAAACGCTAACAACTTTCGCAGCGGAGAATGCAGTGACTGTTTAACTGTGGTGTTACTGTAATGCCCAGCAATTCCAAATTAATACACTTAATCATGCTAATCTGTTATTTAAAAAATAAAACTGATCATAACACACCTTATTTTATTTCAGTTTTTACTGGCTTCTTTTTGTAGACGCATTTACTGCATTTATTGCAATGAATAAAACTTTCAGTGTTATACTTTTTATCACACTAAATCAGTAGTGTGTGTAGTTTTTTTAAATAGTACACATAAACCAACAGTTGGAGAACTTAAATTTTCATTCTGAAGAATTATAGTTCCTCTGTAGCAAGTAAATTTTCACATAAAAATAAATTCCAGGATTTAAACTTGCCCATAAGAATTGTCCTCTGTAGGTACAAAAGGAAAATAGTGACATTCAATGCTGGGATCTACATTTCTCTTAGCATCACTCTTAACCCGTCTGATTGTAGCTAACTTTTTTTTTTTTTGTTTTTTGAGGAAGCAGAAAGATCCCAATCGCAACTGTCCAAAAGTTCCTCCTCTTACTGGTCCTCCGCTAGTTGAACTGTGGTCAGTGGCTATTGAAAACTCGTTGCCTTTTTCGTCTGTTTCTTGATCTATATATATCTGACATCTTCCCCCAAATACGGACTAAAGATGTCATTTAGAATCCATAAAACTGACACTTTGGAGACCCAGTTCGTAAATTTTCGCGTGGTCTGAAAGACCACAACTCGTGACTTAAGAGTTTGTCCTCAGTGGATCCCAGTTTATAAATCAAGTTCATAGGACAGAGAAACGCAAATACATACCACGCAGCTGGCAACAGTGCAGCGCGTCTATATTCAAAGCAACCTTCGGCTAGAGGACCGACTGTAGGAATCAGATACTTACCTATCCTGAGTTTTGCTCCCACCATTACAACACTACATGCTATCTCACAGCTTCACCTTGTCACGGCCTCTGTGCAATTCCTCGCGAACGCAACTGATGCTCTTCCAGGATATTGTGAGGATAACACCACTGAGACAGTCGGTACAGCTGGAATAAAAACTTTACCACAGGATCAGCACTGGCACTGAGTTTGTAACATGTCTGCCCCTGCCTTTCCAAGGTTTCTTTTTTGTTTTTTTTTGGGGGGGGGGGGGGGGTTAGGGAGGTAGGGTTATCGGACTCGAGTTTCTCGTCTTTACGGCAAGAACACGATTCGTTACAAAATAAATCTGATCACCAGCTCAATACGAATAATATTAAATATCTTCAGTTGAAAAATGGAAAATGTTGCTTTGAAATAATACAAGTCAAAGTACTTTATTTTACTGCGCCTTTGCCAGGTAACGCACTTTCTGAAATGCCTTAATTCATCCTCTCGTGTGGTAACAGTTAAACCGTTTTACGTTCATTATCATGTTGCGTTTCCACAATAATTAAAGAAGTAGCCAATGTACACGGAAATCCTTTTATTGACGTTCAACCATCAATATTTTCGTCCAAAAAAAGTTCTGAGTAACCAAAATGTCACTGTTTTTAAATGAATAATGAAAACATTTTTCTCGTAAGAACCGGGTAACACTTTCTACTTTTAATTCTACTCTCTAGCAAATTCTTCACATTATTTACCCGCGGCTTATTCGCACTAAAGCTCAACAACGACTCTCTCTCACGAACTCGGTGCGTGACCAGCTCTATATGGCAAATGGATCTGTGCCTCATCGGTATTAGGACCCGAATGCCTGACTTTCGCGTGCACTGCGCCACTGGCTACTCCATTCAAGTACAAAAGCAAAACTGACTCAATCATTCACGGCCTGCTTTCTTGCGGAATTCGGAAAGAAATCCTTATCTCCCCCTCCCCTCCACCTTCCCCAGACAAGTCTGTATCTGGACCACCAAACGAGTAAACGCTGCAGTTGAAAGTCTGACAAAACCATTATAAATATCATACGCTATCAAAGACTGCCCAACAACGTTTTCAGCTATTTTGTAGAATTTCACTAGACGTTTTAATTAACTTTCGCGCAATCTTGGCTCTAAGACTAACTGTACCAGCGTTTGTAACACAAACAGCGTTTTGTAACAAAAACGCGAGCTAAAATCCGTGCCCAGAAAACTGCTTCATGTATCTGAGCTATACTCCAAAAAATCTAATGCCACAGCATGCGCATCAATTTGTTTCGGCTTTTATGGCAGGTAGGAAGTGACCGTAGGCGATTCGCCGCTGGATAAAGCTGAGAAATAACCGCTTCTCCGTGAGCATTTTTACGGCAGAATCCAGTTAAGTTCAGGGTCCTGGCATCGACCTCCGTTCACGGAAGGCCAAGTACAGGGTGCCCTTTGTTACACCTACCTCCACGATCGTAGTTCTGCGTACTTATATTTCCTCATGTAAGCGCCAAGCGGGCAACATTTCGAGAACTATGTAGAAATACGTACATGATTGGTGATGTTAAGTTCAACGCCGTGAATCCAATCACCAAAAAACTGAACAGAAAAATTTCACAGACGATATATACTAACATGCTGTAGATAAACTACTGATGCAAATAGTGCGAAATTAATATTATGTCGCTTTCTCGGTTATGTACAATCTTCGTAAATGGTGATATGAAATTAAATACGTTTTCTAAGTAACCCCAAGAAACGTCCTTTTAGGTGGCGTCTGCCTGAAGGATCAGAAAAGCTCAATGTTTCTGGAACGAGGGGGAATTCAACTTCTGTCGACGTCGAGGTCGTTAAAGAGTGGCAAAGAACAAAGGAAGGAAATAGGCCATAGGGTTAAAACCTGCGTAAATTTATGAAGAACCGAAGTATTAGAATGACGATGTATAGAAGAAGGATGTGTGATGAATTGTGCTTCTTCCAGTTAGGCTGTTTTCATAGGAAACTGCGATTAAGATCAGTAAGTGACTGCCTCTTAAACACTTTCTGCTTTCTGTTACCGAAAGATGTGCAGTGCTAGTTACACAAAAATACGAATGAAATGTCTCAATTGCGTACTGTATTTCCTGCCACTCTCGTTTGTGAACATTCACTGTAGTTCATATTAGAACCTTACAGCAACCAAGATCGCACGAAATATTTCTTTATTTAAGACAACCGCTTTCAACAGCCTAAGCTGTAATTTCCAGGTCTTAAAATCTTTTGTTCTGAAACATGTTCATTTTGCGCTGAACTTACCCATAAGATGTCAAGTAGATAAAAATAGCACATTACAAAAGGTTTGTCATCGCTAAAATCTTTAAAACATAAAGCACCTTATGTGAGCATATGCCCAGCATACTTAATCAGTTGTACTATTCTGTAGCGTGTTTGTATGATGCAACAAGGAACTGTGAGCAATATGTATATGGACGTAGCCTGTTAACGCAAGGTGCTTTCCCCTTGACATCTCGTGTATGAGGTCAGCGTAAAATGAACATCTTTCACAACAAGATTTTAAGACCTGAAGATGGCAGCTTAGTCTGTTGAAGCCGGCTGTCTTAAATAAAGAAATATTACATGCGATCTTGGCTGTCGAATGGTTTTTAATGGTTGAACAGACCGCCCTTCAGTTCTTGCAAAATGATAAATTTCAATCGTATTGGAACGATAACTACAGACCAAACTGGATTTAGCATCTTGCATAATCACTAGTGTACACTTCCCAGAATGTTACTGTTAGAGTAAGATTTGTCCTTTTTTTTAGTGCTTAACAGAGTAGATCTTTTCAGATACTGCTACAAAATAGTTTTCCAGCTGGTTGGTCTTTATATCGCAAAATAAATTATGTAATTTTTCGGGGTATTAAGACTGCTTTACAAATTCTGATTCACTAAATGTCTTAAAACAAGTAAGATCAATGTTGCTTTTAACCTCCCACACATAAAAATAACTAAATTCTCTGAAATGGAATTGCGAATCTAATTAAATTCGCAGTACCATTAGTAGCTCTGCAAGTGAAAATTACTACCGTATATGTCAGAAAGTACGGCATAATGGCTTCCTTACATGCCAGATATTGACGGTAAACTAACATTGGTCCACTGCCACTCACAAATACTGAAAATATTAATGATTTTTCTTAACAGTGTGAAAATAATAGGCACACTTTAATTAAAAGGCGTTCTCAGTTTCAATCTAACGATTATGACGAACAAGAACTGTGCTGAAAAAGAAGATGACAAAAGTAAACCCCTAAGACTGATACAACAAATACAAACTACATCTTGTGATCGAGCTCAGCTGATTTCACGTGCTCGGAAAATACTTTCCCTATCAGAAACTGTAATAATTAATGCGGTTTTGCAGAAGAGGTACAATAAAATATTAAATAGCTAATAGACGGCAATTATCTAGTCACTGCCTCCAACGGTAGCCAAAGATATGCGCAGTACAACGAGACCACCAAATGGTACGGTTGTTTAAAACCTTAACGCCGAAACATTTACTTTCCCTTGTCTTCCCAGAGTAGTATCACCTACACGCTGATAACACAGGGCTTTAAAACATTTGAGAAAACATCTGATTCATTACTCTTTGGACGGTGACATATTTCCGGTCCTCTTCTATCTTTTAATCTGAGCACGTTGTAAGTAGGCTGTTTATGTTTTCTCTATGTAAGTAGGCTGTTTATGTTTTCTCTATGTAAGTAGGCTGTTTATGTTTTCTTATTGGCAACGTTACGTAGCGCTCAATATGAAAATGAAATCACTGGCTGTGCTGTGTGCAGTCTGTGGCTAGTTTGCATTGTTGTCTGCCATTGTAGTGTTGGGCAGCGGCAGCTGGCTGTGAACAGCGCGTAGCGTTGCGCAGTTGGAGGTGAGCCGCCAGCAGTGGTGGATGTGGGGAGAGAGATGGCGGAGGTTTGTAATTTGTCATGAACTGATATATATATTATGACTTGTGATGATATTAAGGTAAATACATTGTTTGTTCTCTATTAATATCTTTCATTTGCTAACTATCCCTATCAGTAGTTAGTGCCTTCAGTAGTTTGAATCTTTTATTTAGCTGGCAGTAGTGGCGCTCGCTGTATTGCAGTAGCTTGAGCAGCGAAGATTTTTGTGAGGTAAGTGATTTGTGAAAGGTATAGGTTAATGTTAGTCAGGGCCCATTCTTTTGTACGAATTATTGAAAGTCAGATTGCGTTGCGCTAACAAAATATTGTGTGTCAGGTTAAGCACAGTCATGTAGAAATGTTCAAAGGGGAAGTTTCATATGTCGACCCTTAGCCGAGGATACCTCACTGGAATCTTCTGATTTTTTCTTGTAGTTTGTGTAATTGGTGTAGCTATTGTTTAATGGTAGCGCGTAATCATAGAGAGAATTTCCTTTGTAGTTGTAGTTTTTCATTGTTGTACAGTAAAACAGTTGTGGCATGCATGTAGATTTGCACCAAGTATTTCGCAGCTGCGCTTGCAATTAACTAGATATTATTTTCAGTGCTATGTTAATGTGTTCTCTTATTTTTGATCTTCAAATTGTGTTTTTCTGTGTTGTCGTGTGAAATACTGTGACAATAATGGCGTGTGAAAAACGTAATACTAGGCTCCAAAGTAAACTGAGAAATGACAGTGAAAATGAGAGCAGTGTGTTAGCGCCACCGAGTAATGAATTAGCTGATGTTCAAAGTAGTAATTTGGTAACTGTTCATAGGGAAATGGAGCAGGCGGCAAACAATGGCGTGGACAGTGAAACAATTAGTGAAGAGGGACGCATTATCGATCGATCGGTCGGCAACAGCTTGCCTCAGGAATCGGGAATGTCAGAACACAATTTTGCGAATACTGTAGACTCAGGTTTTGGGTTTTCGCCGTTTTCTCAAATAAGTCAAGACACATTTTCTGCATGTCAAAATGTCAATGTTGCCGGTGCAAATTCACTGCCGAAAAGCACTGAGGAACATGTTTCAGACACCAGTGCATTGTTATTACAGTTAATGCAACAAATGGGACAAAAGCTACAAAAGTTAGACACAACACTTGAACAAAATCAGAAACAAATGGGACAAAATCTTAAAAAGTTAGACACAGTGGAACAAAATCTTAAAAAGTTAGACACAATGGAACAACACCAGAGACAAACACAGCAACAGCTTCAAAAGTTAGACTCATTGGAACAAACTCTTGAACAAACGCGTGAAGATTTAACTACTGAGTTACATAACATTGAATCGAAATGTCAAAAAGTCTGTAATGACGTAAAAACACAAATTTGTGAGCATTTTCAACCTATTTTTTCGCGGCATGAAAATGCATTACAGAATCACGAAGCAGCCATAAAAGAGCTGCAAACCATTGTTCATGAAAATCATGAGACCTTGTGGGCTAAATTTGACTCAGTTGCATCTACCGATTCGGTTACGCAACTTGCAAAAGCTCAGGAAAACTTAAAGGACAAAGTAGATACTCTGAAACATGGTTCAGAAAAACACGCTGAGGAAATAAGTACACTATCGGAGAAAGTAGCCGAACTTTCGGATCAATTCACTAACTTATCTACAAAGGTAGATGATGATCTGAATGACACAAGACCCGTAGCCTTCACTGACACAGAAGAGTATGAACAAATAAGAAAATTCAAACAAAATCAGAATCAAATTAATACACAACACCAAAGAGAAATCCGGGAAGTACAAGATCAGCTGACACAGGTAATACAAGAATTACGTATTTCAGAGGACACTCGCGCTCCAACACGGGAAGAGGGACTTAGAAACACGGAAAAGCTGCAAAATAATAACACAGGGCATTTCGGAAGTAATGAAAGAAATTGGGAATGTGCACCGAATTTTGAGATGGAACGGCCGACACGACCTAACAATGACCGATATGCTACTCGCCGACACGATGATTTTGACTATAAGCTGTTCATTACTACACGTAAATTCAAAACATTTAAGAATTCTGGCAACGACACTCATCCACAAGCATGGCTCCATCAATTCTCTCATTGTTTTCCTCCCAACTGGTCATTGGAGCACAGATTAGAATTTATGTGTGGCTACTTAGAGAATGAACCAGCTGTAAGAATGCGATCGGTCATTCACGATTGCCACAGTGAAGGAGAATTTTATCATGCCTTCCTCTCAGCATATTGGTCTCAAGCCACACAAGACCGCGTAAAACATGGCATCATAATGATGAAACATTTCGAACAATCTGAATTCTCCAGTCTTGTGAAATATTTTGAAGACATGTTGCACAAGAATCAATATCTTTCAAACCCATACAGCCCCTCAGAACTCATCCGCATTTGCTTACTCAAATTGCCTGAACATTTACGACATATTATTTTAGCAGGACGTTGCAAAGATGACATTGAAGCATTTCAGGGTCTGTTACAAGAATTGGAAATTGACACTGACAATCGGGGAACGCGGAAACAGGAGCACAACAATTACAGGTCACAACTGTCACAATTCCACGATGAAAGAAGTAATAACTGGACACGACAAGGCTATTCTCACAACACATATCGTGACCAAAACAGATACCACCCGTATGACAACCGTTGGCAGAGTAATAGTTACAGAGAAAGATCGCATTTCCGTAGTAATGAATATGACAGAGACAATCATAGAAATAGACAATATGACAACCAGAACTATTATTATCAAGGGAGACAGAATAACTTCAGACGCAACAGTTCGGCGCACAGTTACGATTCAGGGAGAAATTCTCCACCACGTGACGGACAAGGAAGAAACTATGGAACCTGAATTGTATCAGAACTGGCGAGCTTCAAACAGAGCAGGGCCCTCTCGAGGAGGTGAATTTGTAGAAGTTAGGCCTCCTAATCCCAATAACGACGCGCGCCAACAAAGGAACAGACAATGACTCGCACAGCAGGCAGCCGCGTGCGCCCGCTGGCTCCGAGAAAAATAACATAAGACGCTAACCTTGAGAAATATCCCAGTATTCTTTACCGACGTATACCGCACGATAACTGGGTTGATGTTGAAACTATGAGTACTATGAAGAGTAAAAGATTGTACCACATTTCAAATGTAAAACCGTTTATTGAAAGATAATCTGCTTTTTAACTTTGTCATTGCCATAAAACTTTTCGCTTCACATTACTAATATGCTTTGTCAGATTTAGAATCTGTTAACATGTAACAATGTTTGAAGTTAAATATCCAATCAAGAACCAAGAGAACTTATTTAAACAGAAATGACGAATGCATTGTTATAGTGAACAGACGTCACAGTGTTATTGTGTGTGTACATTCTTGCTTGTTTGTTGCACAATTACGTAACGACTATAAGGCTCACATACTTAGAACATTTACCAGTACTGCTAATGAGATTTTAATGCAACATTTTGGTTTACTTGAAAATATATTCTGGATTTAAAGTACTTTCAGTGAGATACCAGATGGCACAGTGGTTAGTTTATGTGACAACTACACGGTTTTATCACGACGCTGCTAATGAGTGAAAATTTACAATGTTGCTTTTGCAGTGTATCTGTTTTATATCTGCACAGTTTTCTGAATTATTCCGGAAAGTAAAACATGTTTTAGTAGTAACTTTTATGGTGTAGCTACAAGGAGACAGCCTTTTCTGTAGCACAACAACACGTTACAGCACAGTACTTTCTTCATCACAACAATAAGCGCAATAACTACGATATCTATACACAAAGCATTTTACTTTTGTTTATCATGAGGTAAGTACATTGACTTTAGCAGAACTTTGCTTACAGAGGACGATAACTACGACAGTTCCACAGAATTATCTTACAGCAAGACGCGCATTTAGCGCTACAGGACACGCATTTGAGTGATCAATTTTATACTTAAAACATTTATTTTTAAAGATTTTTGAATTACAAAGAAAGTTTTCCGTGATACATTTCATTCCATTGCTGTAATCTGTAACACCTGAGGGTATAATTACATTAATCCTCAGGGGGGTACACGCTTACTTTGTGTACCATGTGTGTGGCAACCACAAGGAACCCTAGCTAATATGGTATTTGCTTATACAACTTTACACATCGGTACCATATTTCTCTAACACACAAATTACACAGCTATCTGATTATTTAACTGAGAGAGACAAACATTTATTTTACTACATCAGTGACACATGTTTACGCAATTATACAGTTGGATAACTTCACACTTATGAAACTGTATTTTGTCTGTACTTTGTAAACTGTTCATATTTTTTCGGAATCATTGTGATACTATGAGAGCTTTGAATGATGTATTTGGTATGAGATCATGATTTTTAAAGTACGTTTGAGGCAGCTGACACTTTTGACATGAGCAGAGAATTTTTTTAGGCTTAGAAATTATTGGAGGAAGTTACGACGATTTTGAGATTTGACTGAGGTGTTATGATGTTATTATTACGACGACGATGTGTATTATGTTGTTGAGGAATGTTTATTATGCTACGTATTTCTCATGATGAATTATTGAAGAAGTGTCGACGAATATGTATATGTATAATGAGGTAAGGAATAATGAGTAGTGTTTAGGGACTCTGATTTATGAAAAGGATGTTGGAAACCAAGAAACGTACTTTAAGAGTTATGAAATGTGTGTGTATATTCGTGAATGTATTACAATGCAGACGAAAATTTTTTTTGGACACTGTTATATCAATAGCATTTTGTTTCTACAGATTTGTAACGCAAATTCTTGACCTGGGAAATATTTTTATATGCGACTGTCTCTGTAGCGGAAACTGCTGTCGTAAATATTTCCGTAAGAAAGTTAACGGACCACCTACACATAATGCGTCGTGGGCACCCAGCTGTGTCAGACGCCTGGAGAAAAAGCCATTAGCGCGTGCCTTTCAGAGCACAGGAAAACACCTGGAGAACAAGCCATTAGGGTGTGCCTTTCATCGCTAATGCGACACCCTCGTTACTTGAAAACATATGATTACTCGCACTTTGTGCTAATTGCTGAAATGCTTATGAATTGATGGGAAATATTCGTACATCTGCACACCTGATTATGACAAGTGTCTTTCTATGAGAGTTGAGAGCTACTGACTTACGAAATGCCACATGACTATTGAATGATGTTTTTATGCTTTGGTTTGCGTAATTGCTTATTTCACTTGATATCTGGTTTCCAGCTGTGTTGCAGCATTGCTTTTATAAAATAAAATGCATTTGCTAATGTGAACACTTTCTGTCAACAGATCTATTAAATAATTATTTTATGATCCACATTCTTTAAAAAAGGAGCACTTGGAAAGGAAAGAACAATAAGAAGGAACTAGTAACTGCATGCATAATATTCTTTTCAAGTACATGGTAATATTTCTTTTACAATAAGTTGTTGTGGTGCACCACTTTAATTACATAGATATTAAGATGTGAATATACATTTCCCTTATCTGCATTGTTGTTTTTACTGTATTATTTTTTCTGCTTGAGCTATGTCATGTTTAGATATAAGTTATTGCATTTGCTGTTGCTGTTTGCCAGGCATAGTGCTACTAAATTTCACATTACATTACTCTGTTAAGCCAGTTTTACAACTGATTTTTTTTGTTGCTGCTCATTGGCTCATATTAGTTGTAATTTTGCATTTTATCTGTTAATTTAGATTTACTGTAGCTTGCTTTGCAATTTTCCAATTTTTTGGTCATTGCTGTTTGTGTTACTTATTTTGTGCTGCTGCATTGCCTCGTCCCTTAGTTTAGCATCTGAGCTCAGTAGATTTAAGTTAGCTTAAGAGGGGGTAGCCTCTAAGAGAATGAGTTGCGATGAATTGGAAGAAATGCATTGAGAAAACAGGTTTAGGTAGGATTTTCTGGAAATAAATGATGAGGTAAGATAATGGAAAATAAAAATGAGGTAAGAAACGTGTGAACATATAAACACAGAAAGCATGCTTAGTTAGAATTTTTTTTGGTGGAAACAAAGGATGAAATAAGAGGAAAGATATATGAAGTTTTGGGTTGGACTGCAGTACCAAATGTTACACTGAAAACGAACCCTGTCCTTTCCTATTGGTGTTATCCCACTATGAGTTTGTGTACCCTTGAGTATTTGTTTTCTTCCTGTCTCTGTGTAGTTTCATAGAATTTTTTCTTCTTTTAATATTAAGCTACATTCACTATGATGAGGAATACTGTTATCCTCAAATATAATTGGCATTAATAATATGTTATTTACTTTGTAAAGATGTTAGACATTATTCATTCTGTTTAAATGCTCATGTGTGAAGTTGATGTTTCGTAAGTTATTCTGATCTTCTATGTATGTACTCATGTCATAATTCCACTGATGTATATGTTTATTTCTATTCTTTTGTAAAGCCTGTGTTACTACAAATGTTATCTGTATTGTTATGTTCTTTACTGATGTATTTTGTACCTTTGTAATTGTATTTTCATGTTGTAAATTTATAATTGTACAGACACCAGTTCTTCCAATTAAGTTACATTTCACTGCACACGTTTCTGTTGGTCATAGTATATGGACAATATGTGAGAAGTAGGGACTGATAGTGTTTGCACGTGTGTTAATAACTCAGCAAGGGACTGGATAACAGCATTGCTGGTTCTAAGGACAATTTCAAAAACTTTGTGAGTGCACAAGTGGTGGTTTATGGACTTGCTATATTATCTGCAAGACTCTTCAATGGTGATTGTGCACCTGTACAGTCACAACAGATGGCTGCTGGCCATCTCTTCAAGGACTACAGTGGGTCTACATCTTTGATGATCCATCAATACCATTATTTCTACAAGGACTGCAGTGGGTCTGCACCTCTGGTGGCCCACCAATACCATACTCTCTACCAGGACTACAGTGGGTCCGCTCTGTGATGACTTACCTACCAATACTCTTCAAAACTTCGAATGACTCTGCTGTGGGTTTGCTCTGTTGTGGCCCATTACCTGTCTGCATATCGAGAGTCAGCACTGTCTTTCCATTGGAAGGACAACACTACTTCTTCAAGACTGCATGGAAATCCACTACTTCCGTGTGCATTTTCTTTTACTGCTTGGACTTTGAGAAAAACTCTGCATTTTTACTGTGATGAACAATGTGGACTGTCTTTATGGACTGTGAGAAATTTTGATCTTTTGACCAACATAATATTAATAAGTGTGTGCATTTTATATCTTTGTTACTGTAATTGTGAAAAATTTTTGTCAAATCTGTATTGGCCAGTGCCCAACACCATTTGTAAAAATTTTTGTGGGGAGCATGGGGGCTATGTAAGTAGGCTGTTTATGTTTTCTCTATGTAAGTAGGCTGTTTATGTTTTCTCTATGTAAGTAGGCTGTTTATGTTTTCTTATTGGCAACGTTACGTAGCGCTCAATATGAAAATGAAATCACTGGCTGTGCTGTGTGCAGTCTGTGGCTAGTTTGCATTGTTGTCTGCCATTGTAGTGTTGGGCAGCGGCAGCTGGCTGTGAACAGCGCGTAGCGTTGCGCAGTTGGAGGTGAGCCGCCAGCAGTGGTGGATGTGGGGAGAGAGATGGCGGAGGTTTGTAATTTGTCATGAACTGATATATATATTATGACTTGTGATGATATTAAGGTAAATACATTGTTTGTTCTCTATTAATATCTTTCATTTGCTAACTATCCCTATCAGTAGTTAGTGCCTTCAGTAGTTTGAATCTTTTATTTAGCTGGCAGTAGTGGCGCTCGCTGTATTGCAGTAGCTTGAGCAGCGAAGATTTTTGTGAGGTAAGTGATTTGTGAAAGGTATAGGTTAATGTTAGTCAGGGCCCATTCTTTTGTACGAATTATTGAAAGTCAGATTGCGTTGCGCTAACAAAATATTGTGTGTCAGGTTAAGCACAGTCATGTATAATTGTTTAAAGGGGAAGTTTCAACGTGGTCTGACCAATTCTCCTAAAGCTCCATAAGTAGGTTCACAAAATATTTCTCAGTGTCCTTATGGGTCCATTTTACCGCATCCTGCGAACTAACGGCGACACTGATCACGTTTGCTTTGGAAATTTAACACTGCAGGGCTCTCGACATACATGCGAGTGAGGAACGTAGGAACGAGTCAGTACTTGAGCCTTACTAATATACTTTATAGCTGAACAGCTTATAAAAACTTTATTGTCTTCAAAATTCGTTTCCTTTGCCGACTTTGTAGTTCGGCTGCTTGGAATACACATTTAAATAAAATAATGCGGACTTTAAAATCGTCAGTACCAGATTTTACGCTTTGGACTTTACCGAATGAGCTTAATACGAGCGTATGAAATATGATATTAGCTTTGGGTTTTTAAACTCCTCTTTATGCCCAATGCATTGTACATCTTTCTATGTTTACCGGCACGTGTTTGAACACCTGTGTATCTTCTGTGGGGTCTCACATTCTACGAGACGTCATTCGAAGCTCGTGATTGTTTTCTGTTTTAGGCTTAAAAACTGTAAGATCTATATTTTGTCTTTTTTCTTTCAGTTTGACTTCCTGGAATTGCATTACTTGTAAACTTATATTTTTGTAGGTCGTCTTCTTTTTATTGTTTTGACATCATGTCATCTGCAAAGTAGTTGTGAGGAAAATTTACTAATTTGAGAATACTTTTTCGTGAGTGCAGGTGTGCATCTGTGGTGCATCTTCTTTTAAATTGCTACCATATACACCGTTTTCCATACCTCTTTCATATTTACTTTCACCTATTTTCACATGTATTTTACACAAAATGTGATATGAAAAGACACGTATGTTGCCGTACTCGTAAAGAGGGGCTCATTTTGAATGTTCGGTGAAAACTATTATGGCGTGTTCGCTACACACGAAGTATCTGAAAAATAAGCAAATTTTCTTCACGACTGCTTTGCAGATGACGTGCTTTAAACGATAAAAAGGCATAAAAACAAGGTGACATGAAAAAACCATTTGCACAAGTTATGTATATTCAGGCGAGCAACAGAAACAACTTTAACATAATGCACGTGTTACAGTTTCCAGGTCTCAAATAAAAAAATCAACCTTCAAGTTTATATAGTACTTTACAGAAATAAATCTAGACTCACTGAACATGACAATGGGTGCCGAAACATGTTTGGTTGGTTGGTTGTTTTGGGGAAGGAGACCAGACAGCGTGGTCATCGGTCTCATCGAATTTAGGTAAGGATGGGGAAGGAAGTCGGCCGTGCCCTCTCAGAGGAACCATCCCGGCATTTGCCTGGAGTGATTTAGGGAAATCACGGAAAACCTAAATCTGGATGGCCGGAACCGGGATTGAACCGTCGTCCTCCCGAATGCGAGTCCAGTGTAACATGTTTGGGTGCATAGAGAAAGACACATTGTAATTTACATAAGGTGGAGTTTAGAAAAACAAATTTAATTTGCAGACACGGAGATAACTCCGACAGTAGCTTCCAACCGGAGCAAGATGATAAGATTAGCTCTTTGACAGGTTTGAAGAATTCCTAACAAATTGAACGAAGGTCTTTCTTAATGGAACGAGACTTCCAGACGTAAAAGTAGCTTCGAAAGTACTCTAAGGGAGTGTTATAAGACCATTAAAGTTCATAGTAAGTATAAATGTCCCAATAAATAACGTTGGAAGGTCCACGAGGTTGTTCGTGGATGATTCT
This sequence comes from Schistocerca piceifrons, assembly GCF_021461385.2. Lineage (NCBI taxonomy): Eukaryota > Metazoa > Arthropoda > Insecta > Orthoptera > Acrididae > Schistocerca > Schistocerca piceifrons. Next base: position 341,984,034 of record NC_060144.1, on the reverse strand, counting down.
GTTGTAACAGTAAAGCGCAAAGAAAGATAAATGCTGCGAATACAGGAAGATGTGCAGAGGGTCTACGCTTCTTGAATTGAGTGACAGTGGACCTTCAACATAAGCCAAAGCGATGCACTTCGCTTAAATCGGCGGGCTATTTATGCATTATACAACTACTAATTAGTCATTGGAAACTCTGGCAATCAATAAATGGAGCGATTTGACGTGGAACGATCACATTAACTAATCGTAGGAAAGACATTACTGCACTGGAAGAATAATCAGGAAGTGTAGTCTCCGCAAGAAGGGGTAGTTTAATAAAAGTTCATTCGCCGGATACCTGAATGATATTTCTTTGTAGGGTGCCTCCATTATTAGAACTGATAAAGGAAGAACAGAGGATTCCAAGAAAAGGCAGCGTGTTTCATCACGGTTTCGTTTAGTGATTTACTGCTAAGCTTCCGACGCCGTACATTCTTAGAAGAATTAACCAACATATTTCTCTTTGCTACATAAAATTCACAAAAAGTTCATGAAGGTGAAATGAGACGGATTCGAGCGCATAGGAAGGCCTGTAACAAGCGTTCTTCCTACACAGAATTTGCGACAAGGACATGAAAGCGGCGATGTGACGGTGACACGCGAAGTACCCCCCCCCCCTCTCCACCGCGCCCCCCCCGCCACAATGTGATTCACGTGTTGTGGATGTAAATATAGATCATAGATGCTGGGATGCGTTGCAAGTCGTCCGTATTTTACGGACTGTAAGGCGCACTTCTATCTTCAAAAAATTGTCTCCAAAATTCTGGTGCTTCTCATATTCGAAATTAATATAAAAATGTCCAGTGTTTGATTTAAAATTCACGCCAGTCTTACAAACTGCCATATATTCAATGCCGCGGGGAATGTATCTCTGTCTGGCAACACTGGATTCGGTTGGAACTGCCAGTGCACCGATGCCACGAACGTGAGTTGCAGGGAGGAGCTCACAAGCTTGCTAACACTGTCTCTCTCCCACCCAGTCATCACAAAGCCAGAACACTCTCTAGCCTATGGTGCATCATTGCAGTCTACAGTGCCAGCGAACTTGAACTGTAAGTGATTTGTGTTATCGTTAACAGTGCAATATTTTTCTTAGCAGTTAGTTTCGTAATATAAAAAAATAGAAGGTATTCGTATGATTCTGGATACAAACCGAAAGTAATACCACATGCAGAATAACAGAGAAACAGAGTAGCTGAGCGCCATTTCGCCCCACTACCAACAGAAAAAAACCACTCGCTATCGGCGTGCTAATAAAGAAGAACTGAAAAAATGGGGAAGACCAAATGTGCAAAGACAGGACTGGACGCAAAATGGTCAAAACTAGAAGGCACCGCCAAAATGGCATTGCAATTAATACAGACATGATTAAAAAACACGCTCGTAAGCTAGCCCTGCAATGGAAGTAAACAGACTTTAAGGGTGCAGTTGATTGTTGCTACAGGTTTATGAGCCCTTATTGACTTGGCATGAGAACCGAACCAAAATATAAAATGCCACAAGACTATGAAGATAAAATATCTTATTATTCAACGTTGAAAGGAGACCAGTGTGGAACTAAGCCAGATAGCCACTGTAGACGAAACTCCTCTGACATTTGGTGTGCCGAGTAACAGAACCGTTGCCATTAAAGGTGCTAAACCTGTAGCAAGTGGACATGAAAAAAAATCACTCCACTGCTGTCCTTTCATATTGTGCTGGCGGCACTAGATTTAATCCAATGATCATTTTCAAGCGCAAAATAATGCCCAAATTGTCTGAAATACTGCCAGGTGTACGTGACAAGGGTTCGATAGACGAGGCTGATATGAAACTATGGGTTAAAGAGTGTGGGGGAGAAGGAAAGATGCTTAACAAGAGTTCTCTTACTGTGCTAGATCAGCTTAGTAGTCATTTGAGAGAAATTGAGACAGGGGAATACAGAGCTTTCTGTTATTCCGGGGGGGGATTCACTTCACAATAACAACGTGTTGATGTCTCGATAAATAAACCATTTAAAGTGCATATGAGAGAGCAATGGAACAAATGGATGGTGGATGAAACCCAACACGACCTATAATCAAACAAGTGTGTCAGTGGGTAAAACAGTCGTGGTCTAGTGTGAGAAAAGATATTATTGTTAAATCTTTCAAGACGTGCTGCATAAGTAACGCTTTCACTGGCAGTGAAGACCATCTTATATCTAGAGAGGTAACGATGAACACGACGGCGAGGAAGAGGAAGAAGGAGAAGGAGAAGAAAGTTCAGATGACGACTTCCATAGATTTTAAAGGGCAGTTTGGTTTTATAAACTAGATTTTTTTAGACGATAGAAAAAGTTACTTTAAAAAAAAGGTTAAAATTAAGATGCATTTTACTGTCCGTAGCTCCTTATAATCCGTAAAGTATGATAATCAGTTCTTCATGTATTTCGTTACTTTACCAGTGATACACTTAGAGGACAGTTTCCTTACAACAAAACAAGAAAAAAGTCTAGAAAACGCCTACCTAGAGAGCTATGAAAACTTGTTCATCTTAGCTACTATGAAAAACACCTCTTTGTTGGCCAAGTGCACATAGCTCTTGGGGTAGGCATTTTAGAGCCCATGTTTAATTCAAATTTTATTCCTGTTTCGGTCCACACTACCTCCTTCCGAAATATGGAAAGCTAAGAGCCTGAATTGGAAGGGATGTGTTTCGAAGATGTACAAGCGCTCATAGTTCTTAAGGCAGAGCCTACGTTAACTAGAGATTTTTTCCCTGTTTTTGTGTAGGGAACCTGTCCTCAAAGTCTGTAAAGGGTATTTAGTTACACCCTGCACATTGTAATGGGGAAGTAATGAAGTTCTGAAAAACTTCTCTGTTTCAAGATTTCCGTTGCAGCTTGTTTAACGAACAAATCCGAAGGTCTTCTCAAGTGCTTTTAGCAAACGAGGTAAATGCTAATGTTAGAAAGGCCGAAGTGGAACTTGAACCTCGCTCCTCCAGAAGACGACTACAGCGTGTTAACCTTTGTACGATCTAGCTCGGGCCGTATTTACTTATCACTAAGTTGCGGCATAGTACTCAAGTAAATTACCAGATACGCCACGCAATAAATTCCCTCTTAATTGGGTGACAACACTTCTCACTCGCATACAACGCCTGGCGTTCGTTATCGAAATGTGTGAATTTATTACGCTGGCTACTAGTTAATTATTTATGTTTCCGCTAGAGCAACTGGCTAGACGTCGAAGAGGCCAAAGAGCAGTCTTTTCTGGTTTTCAGCTAAGATACATCGTCCACTCTGCAGCATCCGTATCGCAGTGCTGTAGTGTGTTTAAAAAAAAAAAAAAAAGGCTCTGAGCGCTAAGGGACTTAACTTCTGAGGTCATCAGTCCCCTAGAACTTAGAAGTACTTAAACCTAACTAACCTAAGGACATCACACACATCCATGCCCGAGGCAGGATTCGAATCTGCGACCGCAGCGGTCGCGCGGTTCCAGACTGTATCGCCTAGAGCCGCTCGGCCCGCCGGCCACATTTTTTTCATTACGTTCATTATGAAGCACGTGTTACGAGAGGTGTCACATTTTTCGCCGACTGTAACACTTACGACATCTATGATAAAAATTGCAATTTACATTCATTTTTGTGTACAACAAAGGGGAGCGTCAGAGCGGTATGATTTGTATATCAGACCATTTAGACAACAACAAATTAGGTACAATTTCTAACTAGTCAATAGGCTTGTATCTCCTCCATAACTGCCTAACTGCTGCGAAATTTGCGTACTGGTTGACGTTTTCATCAGACTGTTGATCATATGCTTTAACTGAAATGCCAATATATACCCTGTCTTGTGAAATACGATCTGTGTCTTGTCTCAGATTGAGAACTCTGAAACTGTTGTTCATTTCCTTGAAGAATTTTCTCCATTCTCTGACGAACTACTTCAAGCAAAAGTTGAGAAGAACAGTTCATAACCCACACCCTTATCAATACTTTCTCAGATTTTAGCCAGAAACGTGTAACATGAGTTCAATTTGTATGTTTTGCATGTGAATCAAATGTTCCCTTCAAGTCTAGGTTGGCTATCTTCGCTAATTTTTTTGGGTTCGAAATGATATCCAACGCGCATCTCTGAAATCACTGTAATATTCGATAAGCTGTGGATCGAGTAGTATTTCATCTCAGATTCCACTGTGGTGAAAAATTCATGGGTCAGCGATATGCACATATACAGAAGGCCGAACTATCGCGTAAAGTTATAGAAGAGCAATGCATTGGCGGAGCTATCATTTGTACTTAGGTGATTCATATGAAAAGGTTTCCTACGTGATTATGGCTGCACGATGGGTATCAACAGACTTTTAACGCAGAATGGTAGTTGCATCTACACGCATCATTAGGAAATACAATATTTCGAGATTGGCAGTGTCAAGAGTGCGTCGAGAACATCAAATTTCAGCCATTACCTCTCACCATGGACAACACAGTAGCCGACGGACGTCACTTAACGATCGAGAACAGTATCGTTTGCGTAGATTTGTCAGTGCTAACACACAAGCAACGTTGTGTGAAATAACCGCATAGATCAATGTGGGACGTATCTGCTAGAACAGTGCGGCGAAATTTTGCGTTAATAGGCTGTGGCAGCAGACGAACGACTCTAATGACTTTGCTAACAGCACGACGTCGCTTGCAGCGCCTCTCCCGGGCACGTGACCATATGCGTTGGACCCTAGAGGACTGGGAAAGTGTGATCTGGTCAGATGAGCCCCGATTTTAGTTGGTAAGAGATGAGGTAGGGTTCGAGTATGGCGTAGATCCCACGCAGTCATGGACCTTGGTTATAAACAAGGCACTGTGAAAGCTGGTAGTCGCTACATTATGAAGTGGGCTGTGTTTACATGGAATAGATTGGTTCCTAAGGTCCAGCTGAACCGATCATCGACTGGGAAAGGTTATATTCGGTTATTTACAGCCGAACAACCGTGGAATTTTTACGGTGACAGTGTGCCATATCACCGGGTCGATTTGTTCGCAATTGGTTCGTAGAACATTCTGGACAGTTTGAGCGAGTGATTTGGCTACAAAGATTGCCCGATATACATCACCTCGAACTTTTATCAGACGTGACCAAGAAATCATTTTGAGCACAATATCTTGCAACGGCAACACTCACGCAGTTTTGGACAGCTATCGAGGTAGTAAGCCTCAATTTTTGCACGGGACTTCCGACTCGAGTCCATGTCACATCGAGTTGCTGCACTACGTAGGGAAAACGAAGCTCATGACTTTTACCATCTCGTTATAAAGGGGAATGGGAAATAACGTCACAATGCTTTCTCTAGCACCAGGAAAGTTATTTCTCGATGTGTTAATGTCTTACCATCCTGTCTCTTCTACTTGCCAATGTTTTCCATAAGTTTCGCCGATTCTATGGACGACCTAATTTTTTATGTTATCAGTCCACGCAATTTATAACACCCTGCTACTGAAACTGAGATATTCTGTTCTTTACCGGTTTCCCCACGGTCCATTCATTGCCATAAATTCTGTGACTCAAACGTACGTCCTCAGAAATTTCTCAAATTAATGCCTTTGTTTGATACTAGTAGATTGCTTTTGGTGAGGAATCACTCTTTTCTTGTGGTAGTCTGCATTTCATGTTGTCTTTGCTTCGTCCTCCGTACGTAATTTTGCTTCCCAGGTAGTGACTTCATTCCGTCTGCGTAGTGGTACCCAGTTTTAATGTTAAGTTTGCCGCTAATTTCATTTCTGCTGTTTCTCATTACTTTCGTCTTCATTCGATTTACCTTCAATCCATGTTCTGTTCGTATTAGACAGTTCATTTCATTCAGCTGGTCCTGTAATTTTTCTTCAGTTTCACTGGGAGTAGTAACTGTATCAGCTTAAATGTTGCCAACCTTGTTTTTAATTTCGCTTAAGGTCGTTTTACCATTTTTTATGCCGAATCAGTTCTTCCGACGACCATTTATTTTTCTGTTTCTTCACATTTTTCTTGAAAATATTTTGCCTTGGCGTTCCTACACTTCTTAATATATCATTCCTAATTGACTTATGTTTCTGTATGTCTGTCTTTCCCTAAACATTTTTGTCTCTTCATAGAAATACGTTACATTCTCAATAGAAGTCTGGATCAGCCAGTCTACATTTCCGGCAAAGCAGCGTCCTCATGTGAGAGTTCATTGTCTTGTGAATCCTACGTAAATTCACGTACTTCGCATTTGATCTTTGTATTTTGAATTCTTTCCAGTGGTGCCTCAGTTCAGACGATTTTTTAGGCACTTGTTTACGGGGGTTCCTTTTCTGATGGTTTTATAGGTTAGGGGGTGTCATATTGGCTTTCCGCACAGACTGATAGCGAAAGGGCGTGACATTATTAGGAAACCAGGAAGCGAGAACCGGCAAGCGAGAACACACAAGTGCGTTGTTAGTGCTAAAAATTCCCATCCCTCTCTCTTGAAATAAAAAGAATTCAGTCAAGAACTGGATGAGCAGCTGCAGTGCCCCTGTTCACGGAGGTGGATGATAGACCACATCCAGGTCACGCAGCTCAAGTCTCCAGCAGGCATGCAGGTTGATGGCGGCCTCAGCATACCATCATTATTGCCTCGGAAGTTGGCATTGCAGCTGGCAGCAGCAGAGGTCCTTCCAGCCAGACTCGTGGTTCCGTAGACGATCGGAGACAGCTAGGCGTGCCGAAGATCTATCTCCATAGCCTCCCCTCTCACTGGATAGCTGCAACTAACACAAGGACTGAGACTTTGGACCAGGCAGTCAGCAGCCAGCACTCAGCGGTCAGACATTTATTAAGACGGGTTCATGCGCACTCTGCAGCGGTGGGGATGGCTGTGACGTCATGTGTCCCAGTTTCCCCTCGCTGCCAGCTCTCCTAGTGACTTCCGACTTTTGCCGCTTCACCTTTCATAGGCTCTTTTCTAATGGCTTAACACCTGAATACTAATTGTTTCATTTTGCCTAACCTTCCTTACGACACTTTGTCACTGGTATGGGGACATCCCTTGGCTTTCATGATCTTATTATGGTTCGCTTGTAGACTTAGGTGCTTGGTCGTTGCCCCGTGTCGTGATAGCTTCCGTGTTTTCCGCCACTCGCTCAGCATTTCCCCCTACATGGCAGTCTACAGGTCATTGACACAGGCGGTTCGGGTGCCAAGAGCTGCCGAGACGGAACTTGGAGAAATTTTTAGTGGCTGCTTGGTACGCTGCCCTGGGGCTTAACAGTATTATGAAAACATGTTTTAAAGAAAGAAACTGTTGACACGTTACCGTGAATTTGAAAATAATTCTATCCTTCTGGGGCCGAGATTTTTTTTTAACAAATCTAGCTGAGGTGAGGGGAGAAACTGCGTGCTGGTGCAGTATGCACATGCACGCTGCACTTTATTACTTGGCTTCATAAGTTCGTAGAATATTTTTTTTTAATTCGTGAAAAATGTCAGTAATTTGCTTCTTTAGAAGATGTTTTCATACAATGACAATTTCGATAGTTCGTTAAACCAAACACACCTAACAAAAGTGCAAATCTGTTGAAGTCACTGTTTGATGCTTAAAAATTCGTAAAATCGCAAAACCTATTTAATAACATGGATGTGCTCTTTGCGAAAGCCATACGTTGAAAACAAAAGATCGTTATATCTCGAAAAATAATTTATGCAGTTCTAGTGGCAATTATAGGAAGGGGAATGTTGCGACTTATAGCGAATACAATTTTTCACGGTTTTTGACATTTATCGAAAAGTGAGAACGTATTGGATAGTTATAGACAAGCAATCTATAGACCCTTTTAAGCTGTCCAATTTTTCATGTGTAACCCTTTTCAATTGGAGCTATAATTTTTTATTTATTTAAGAAAAACCGTTTTTTTTTGCAACTGTGTGAACTTTTTGGCCATGTTCGCCATCTTGGATCGAATTTCATGTGAAAGAACCTCTATTTAAAACTTCATTTGTTACACGCTCACATTTTTTTGTTTTCAGGTAATTATTTCTTATGTTGTTTCTTCATAACACTAGGACTGAGATCTTAATTATGGCCCGCATGCTCATGCGCTTGCAGAAAGTGGGTGAAACAGCTCAGCACCTTGAAAGAGTTAGAGGAGAATTATTTTCGCCTCTGGTTAGTAACTGCCATCACACACACGCTACTTAATGGCTACTGCCTAAGTCTGCACTACACATTCATAGATCGCAACAATGGCACAAAAATTACCGTCTGCTAGCGAAATATCCCGGTGTGGCTGAAGGCAGCACGGTGGCATTCATATCAGTACGTTACCCCGTAAACACTCACGGACGCTATAGTTTTGATTTCATGCGGCAGGAGCTCTGCTGTCCTGTGAGTGACAATGTGGCCTGCTAACTGTGGTATGTATATGAATCATGCCCGCAGGTCACCGGAGGTTGCCCATGTGTACCACAGGCCTCATCTATTAATCAAAAAGTAATTATTATCGCAGATATGCTGAAATACACCCACAGATAACCACATACGTAATGTCAAAATTTTTACTGGAATCCGCATCTAGGCAGACACCTGTACTAGAGGCAGAGTAAAAAGATTCCTGACAGCTTCAGCGCTGCTGCGAATCATTAACGCCCACAGGCGAAAACAGTAGCCGCCTACAGAGCTGTGGTGACACTGATGCGTTGCCATAGAGACGTTAACAAAATCGTAGTTTTGGCTGAGGTAGGTTCGCTAAGCTAAGCTGCTGCGACCAGACCACAGCAGCTGTCAGGGCTCAACTTCACGCCAACTAAACTACACCGATAAGCCAAAACATTACGACGAGTGCCCACCACAACGACGGATGCCGCCTGAGGCTTTGCGAGCAAGTGACGCGGTAACAAATGTGTGTAAGCGGAGCAGACATGGAGACTAGCGAAGATGGGGCCAACAAGTGGGAAAATCCATTGAGATAAGCGTCTTTGACAACTGACAGAACATTATTACGGAGAGCCTGTGAACGAGTATCTATAAAACGGCGAAGTTGGTCGAATGTTGGACATGAGCATCTACGGAATGAGGTAGGACAGTGAAGCTACAACTAGGCGCTAAACGGCTTGACGTCCACGACTCTTCACAGAACGTGGGGTTCGGAGGCTTGTCTGCTCTGTAAATTGGATAGATGGTGATCTGTGACATCTCTCCCGGAGAGCACAATGTTGGTGCAAGCACAAGTGTTCTGGAGCACACCGTTCATTGCACATTGTTGAATAGAGTCTCCGCAGCAGACCAGCCCTACGTGTTCACATTTTGATCCAATGACATCGTCAATTACGATTGCAGTGGGCACGGAATGATTGCCATTCGACCGTTGATCAGTAGAAATGTGTCGGCTCTTCGGGTGAATCACATTTTTGCTACACTAGGTCGAAGGTCGTCTCCACAAACAGTATCATCGAGGTGAACGGCGCCTCGAAAGATGGAACACGCAGCGGACACAGGCTGGTGGGAGCAATATTTTGCTATGGCAGACGTGCCCCTGCACTTGCATTGGTCCTGTGGTATAACAGAAGACACGCTGATAGCTGCGAGCCGGCCGGAGTGGTCGAGCGGTTCTAGGTGCTACAGTCTGGAGCTGCGCGACTGCTACGGTCGCAGGTTCGAATCCTGCCTCGGGCATAGTTGTGTGAGTTGTCCTTAGGTTAGTTAGGTTTAAGTAGTTCTAAGTTCTAGGGGACTGATGACCTCAGAAGTTAAGTCCGATAGTGCTCAGCACCATTTGAACCATTTTTGATAGCTGCGAACCAACTACATTCGTTAATGCTTGATGTCTTCCGCGTCTTTCAGCTGTTATAGTGGTCCATGTCTTAGGGCCAGAACCGTGCTACAGTGGTTTGAGGAGCGTTATTGTGAACGTACGTTGATGTCTAGGCGTCCGAATACGCCTGATGGAAATGCTAAGGAATTCGTCTGGGTCCCTATCGGGTGTTATTACTATGTACGCAATCACTGGGCCATTATTTGCGAGTATTACATGACCTTTGCGTAGACGACCTCCACAAACCTGCCAACAAACTATGGGATCCCTGAAACGCAGAATCAGTGATGTATATCGTTCCACAGACGGGCAAACAAGCTACTAAGCTCATAAGTGTATAGCTATAAAGTGCTCTGAAACACCAGCCACTGCACCCCACTGACGTGACGTGTTATGTAGGTCACTCGCTCACCTGCCATAGTCAAGACCCCGAGCGGTAAGCTGAGTGCAGGATGGTACGAGCGGCTAGAATCCTCAGCCTTGACCGCGCTGCGACTAAGATCCATCATCACGCACGGGCAGCAGTTACGCGTGCTCGCACACGTGCGTGTACGGGCTGCGTGTCCACTAGGGGACTATTAAAGGCTGCCGCCAGATTAATGCGGAGCCAGCGCGGTGTTCTCCGCCGGCTGGGAGGCGCCCCCATCCATCAATGCCGGCCGCCGGCAGGTAACTGGTGGGGGGCAGCTGCGGCCAGCTTACAGCTGCGGCTGCCGTCGTAGTCGGCCGTTTGTCGGACCCCCGCAGGCACTGACTGATGCGTGCGCGCTGCCCCGCTCCCAGGCGCTCTGTGCCTACCACTACTGGCACAGATAGCGCACCAACCCACTGCTTCTCGACACGCAGTGTATCAGCGGTAGTCACAAACTAATTACCACATTCCGTACTGCCGCCTCGTGAACAAAACGCGAGCGTACGAAATATCAAACAATCTGTTTGGCTCGACTGAAGACCTTCTAGCAAACAAAACAAAGCATATCGTTCTCAACTGAGAGAAATCTTCAGACGTGAAAGTACGAGGCGTGTTTTTTAAGTAAGTATCGTTTTGCTACACCGCGGCCGCAGCGCTGCGGTCGGCGCTCTGCGCATGCGCACTGGATACCTACATCTTTTGTCTGATTCTTCCTTGTTTACGTTGTGTACTGAGTGTTTAAGATGCCTTCGATAATCGTGAGTCCCGCCGACTGTGAAGTATAAGATTTCTTAGTGCTAAAAGCGATCGATATTCATCGTGAGATCTGTGTAGTTTACAGAGAAGACATTATGAATGATGGAATGGTAAGAAAGTGGGTGAGAGCATTTAAAGATGGCCGCGCAAATGTGCACGATGAACAACGGAGTGGGCCTCCTTCGGTCGTTAATGAAAGTTTGGTGCAGGAAGTGGACAACAAGGTGAGAGAAAACAGACACTTTTGATTTCCTCCTTGTGGGATGACTTTCCTAATGTTTCTCGTAGTGTTTTGTATGGCATTGTGACCAAGCACTTGAATTACCGAAAATTGTGCACGCGTTTGGTGCCGAAAATGTTGACGGATGTGCACACAACCAAATATTTAGACAGTGCATTGACGTTCCATGACTGGTACCACAATGACGGAGATGATTTCTTAAGCCAAATTGTTACGGGCGATGAAACATGATTGGTCTACGTCACACCAGAATCAAAGCAACAGTCCATGGAATGGCGGCATTCAGATTCACCCAGAAAAGTGAAGTTTAAGCAAACAATTTCTGCCCGGAAAATCATAATGAGACAATCAATGCAGCAGCTTACTGTAAGACATTGCTTCAATCTGCGCCGTTCAATTCAGAACAAAAGACGTGGCAAGTTAAGAAAAGGCCTTCGTTTTGCTGCAAGACAATGCCCGTCCGCTTGTGGCGAATCAGGCCAAAGATCTCATCACATCATTTCGATGGGAAACTCTAGATCATCCTCCGTACAGCCCCGATCTTGCGCCCTGTGACTACCATCTGTTCCTGCACCTGAAGAAACACCTTGGCGGTCAGTGTCTTCAAGACAATGACGAAGTCAAAACAGTGGTGATGCAGTGGTTAATAAGTCAGGTAGCAGACTTCAATGAGGAGGGTATTCAAAAACTGGTACAATGTTATGACAAGTGCCTCAACATTGACAGAAATTATTTAGAGAAGTAGATTAAGGTACAGGTACAGGTTTTCATGTAAAAATAAAATTATTGAGATATCTTAGAACGTCTTTTTTTAATTTCAAAACGGTACTTGCTTAAAAAACATGCCTCGTAACTTATGGCGTACTACGAGGAACGAGAAACATCTAAGAGTGAAAGCTCTTGTTATGGAGGGACAAATATTAGTTGTGTGCGACTTTGTACACAACTGTAAGCAGAGGTGAGCTACAGAGTGTTGTGGCGTCTGTTATCGTAGGAACGCTGGACAGGAGCAGAAACGATTAGCAAACGAGTTAACACATGAAACAGAAAATTTACTCAAGTTGTGTTTCCCCAAGCGTACCAATACTCATTACAAATAAGCAGTAAGAACTAGAGTGCAGCTAATACGGTAGCAACTGGGATGAGGTTCGCTCTCATATGCACGAATGATAGTGTAGTATCGTAGTTGCGCCAAGCGTAAGAGGGCTGAGCGCCTGCCGCCGTCCGTTATACACTACTGGCCATTAAAATTGCTACACCACGAAGATGACGTGCTACAGACGCGAAATTTAACCGACAGGAAGAAGATGCTGCGATACGCAAATCATTAGATTTTCAGAGCATCCACACAAGGTTGGCACCGGTGGCGACACCTACAACGTGCTCACATGAGGAAAGTTTCCAACCAATTTCTCATACACAAACAGCAGCTGACCGCCGTTGCCTGGGGAAACGTTGTTGTGATGCCTCGTGTAATGAGGAGAAATGCATACCATCACGTTTCCGACTTTGATAAAGGTCGGATTGTAGGCTATCGCGATTGCGGTTTATCGTATCGCGACATTGCTGCTCGCCTTGGTCGAGATCCAACGACTGTTAGCAGAATATGGAATCCGTGGGTTCAGGAGGGTAATACGGAACGCCGTGCTGGATCCCAACGGCCTCGTATCACTAGCAGTCGAGATGACAGGCATCTCATCCACATTGCTGTAACAGATCGTGCAGCCACGTCTCGATCCCTGAGTCAACAGATGGGGACGTTTGCAAGACAACAACCATCTGCACGAACAGTTCGACGACGTTTGCAGTAGCATGGACTATCAGCTCGGAAGCCATGGCTGCGGTTACACTTGACGCTGCATCACAGACAGGAGCGCCTGCGATGGTGTACTCAACGACGAAACTGGGTGCACGAATAGCAAAACGTCATTTTTTCGAATGAATACAAGTGCTGTTTACAGCATCATGATGGTCGCATCCATGTTTGGCGGCATCGTGGTGAACGCACGTTGGAACCGTGTATTCGTCATCGCCATACTGGCGCATCACCCGGCGTGATGGTATGGGGTGCCATTGGTTACACGTCTCGGTCACCTCTTGTTCGCATTGATGGCACTTTGAACAGTGGACGTTACAATTCAGATGTAGTACGATCCGTGGCTCTACCCTTCATTCGATCCCTGCGAAACCCTACATTTGAGCAGGATAATGCACGACCGCATGTTGCAGGTCCTGTACGGGCCTTTCTGGATACAGAAAATGTTCGATTGCTGCCCTGGCCAGCACATTCTCCAGATCTGTCACCAAATGAAAACGTCTGGTCAATGGTGGCCGAACAACTGGCTCGTCACAATTCGCCAGTCACTACTGTTGATGAACTGTGGTATCGTGTTGAAGCTGCATGGGCAGCTGTAGCTGTACACGCCATCCAAGCTCTGTTTGACTCCATGCCCAGTCGTATCAGGGCCGTTATTACGGCCAGAGATGGTTGTTCTGGGTACTGATTTCTCACGATCGATGCACCCAAATTGCGTGAAAATGTAGTCACATGTCAGTTATAGTATAATATATTTGTCCAATGAAAACCCGTTTATCATCTGCATTTCTTCTTGGTGAAGCAATTTTAATGGCCAGTAGTGTATATTGCGGCGGCCGAGGACGCTCGCAGTTCAGAGCAGCTGGGGATGTGGCTCACTGAACGTACACCACTGGGTCCGCCAGATTCCTCGTGGCCACTGTCTGCGTCCGCCGGAAGTTGCTGTTCCAACACCAACCTTCACACATGGTGCGGTGGTACTGACACGTAATAACACAATTTTTCGGAACAAAATATTCGCTGAAATTTACTGTGGACGCCAGTGGTCGTTTTACTGAATCCGCTGGGCGTGGGGCGACGAGATTTCGTCGAACTAGGTGGGGTGTAATAACAGGGCGAGCTGCATCTGCATAGTACCTATCCCAGTAAATTAACAGAGTGATTTTCAACAAGAAAATATTAAAAATGAGTCCCTCTACTAAGCCATCGGTCATCATGTTCTTACACATATTTTATAACAATGTGAATCTCGCAACTAACAGTTGAATCCAGATATGAGTTAACATTAAGAGTTTTTTTCTGAGTGTGTATTTCCTGCACAGTAATATACAAAAATACTTATAGACACAATAATATTTCAAAATGTGTTTAATTTTAATCGATGTGGGTGATTTCGGCCAAGAGTTAAGTAAAGTGGGCCATTTACGTCTCGGGCATAAATGTAAACAGTGTGGCCACTGCGGGATTAGAGAATGTGAATGTTTTACTGCCATCAAGTATTGATAACTCACGGGTGTGCGCAATTCGTGCCTATCAGTTGCTATGGGATAAAATTTGTCACGAAAGTACACTACTGGCCATTAAAACTGCTTCACCAAGAAGAAATACAGATGATAAACGGGTATTCATTGGACAAATATATTATACTATAACTGACAGGTAATTACAATGTCACGCAATTTGTGTGCATAGATCCTGAGAAACCAGTACCCAGAACAACCACCTCTGGCCGTGTACCGGTACAGCTGCCCATGCAGCTTCAACACGATACCACAGTTCATCAAGAGTAGTGACTGGCGTATTGTGACGAGCCAGTTGCTCGGCCACCATTGACCAGACGTTTTCAATTGGTGAGAGATCTTGAGAATGTGCTCGCCAGGGCACTAGTTGAACATTTTCTGTATCCAGAAAGGCCCGTACAGAACCTGCAACATGCGGTCGTGCATTATCCTGCTCAAATGTAGGGTTTCACAGGGATCGAATGAAGGGTAGAGCCACGGGTCGTAACACATCTGAAATGTAACGTCCACTGTTGCAAGTGCCGTCAATGCGAACAAGAGGTGACCGAGACGTGTAACCAATGGCACCCCATACCATCACGCCGGGTGATACGCCAGTATAGCGATGATGAATACACGCTTCCAATGTGCGTTCACCGCGATGTCGCCAAAGACGGATGCGACCATCATGATGCTGTAAACAGAACCTGGATTCATCCGAAAAAATGACGTTTTTCCACTCGTGCACCCAGGTTCGTCGTTGAGCACACCATCGCTGGCGCTCCTGTCTGTGATGCAGCGTCAAGGGTAACCGGTGCTATGGTCTCCGAGCTGATAGTCCATGCTACTGCAAATGTCGTCGAACTGTTCGTGCAGATGGTTGTTGTCTTGCAAACATCCCCATCTGTTGACTCAGGGATCGAGACGTCGCTGCACGATCCGTTACAGCCATGCGGATAAGATGCCTGTCATCTCGACTGCTAGTGATACGAGGCCGTTGGGATCCAACACGGAGTTCCGTATTACCCTCCTGAACCCACGGATTCCATATTCTGCTAACAGTCATTGGATCTCGACCAAGGCGAGCAGCAATGTCGCGATACAATAAACCGCAGTCGCGATAGGCCACAATCCAACGTTTATCAAAGTCGGAAACGTGATGGTATGCATTTCTCCTCCTTAAACGAGGCATCACAACAACGTTTCACCAGGCAACAACTGTCAACTGCTGTTTGTGTATGAGAAATCGATTGGTAACTTTCCTCATGTCAGCACGCTGTAGGTATCGTCCCCGGCTCCAACCTTGTGTGAATGCTCTGAAAATCTAATCATTTGCATATCACAGCATATTCTTCCTGTCGGTTACATTTCGAGTCTGTAGCACGTCATCCTCGTGGTGTAGCAATTTTAATGGCCAGTAGTGTAAAACAGGAGGGCTATTCCGGAAGTATGGTCTGACAGTTCGCGAAATGGAAACGACAGTGAAGAACCGATGACGTTTTGTGCAGATGTCTTTAACAAGAGACACCAAAAGGTCATTACTCACAGTGTTGAGAATTACAGTGATGTAGGGTCTGAGTGGGGTACAGTCAAATGAGAATCGGTGTTTGGGCCACTCCTGTTCCTTATTTATGTAAATGATATGCCCTCTAGTATTTCTGTTTGCTGATGACACTAGCTTGGTAGTAAAGCACGTTGTGTGCAACATTGGAACGGTTTCAAACAATGCAGTTCATGAAATAATTTGATGGCTTCTAGAAAATAAACTAACGCTAAATCACAGTAACACTCAGTTTTTACAGTTTCTAAACAACCATACGTTTTAATTTCGTAGAATGGGCATATGATTAGTGAAACTGAAGAGTTCAAATTTCTAGATGTTTATATAGATAATAAACTGTCTTGGAAATATTCAGGATCTTGTTCAAAGACTTAATGCTGCCATTTTTACTATTCGAACGGCCGGCCGGAGTGGCCGAGCGTTTCTAGGCGCTACAATCTGGAACCACGCGACCGCTACGGTCACAGGTTCGAATCCCGTCTCGGGCATGGATGTATATGATGTCCTTAGGTTAGTTAGGTTTAAGTAGTTCTAAGTTCTAGGGGACTGATGACCTCAGATGTTAAGTCCCATAGTGCTCAGAGCCATTTGAACTATTCGAACGGTATCTGAAGTAAGCGATCGTTCGAGACGAAAATTACTCCACTTTGCTTATTTTCACTCGCTTATGTCATATAGTATTATATTTTGGGGTAAATCTTCCCATTGTAATAGAATGTTTTTGGCTCAGTAACGGACGGTTCGGGCAACAAGTGGTGTAAGTTCGTGAACCTCTTGTCGACCCTTGTTGACCAGTCTTGGTATTTTGACATTGGCCTCTCGATATATATATTATTGTCATTTCTTGATAAAAATATCAGCTTATTGCCAAGAATGAGCAGTTTTCACTCAGTTAATATTCGGCAGAAATCTAACCCGTATTTGCATTTCTTTAACTCTTGTGCAGAAAGGTGTGCAGTATACTGCTGCATCCAGTTTCAATAAGCTACCAAAAGAATTAAAAAATCTTAGCAGTAATCCACGGGCTTTCGAATCGAAACTGAAGAGTTTCTTCATGGGTCACCCCTTCTATTCTGTTGAGGAGTTCCTTGAAAAATTAAGCTGATTCTTAAGTTTTATATTGTCGACTGCATTTACGGAAACTTATGGCTTGACATTTTTTGGGTTCATAAACATTTGTTTTTTATCCGTTATTACTTTTATTTTGTAATTTCATGTACCGACAAGTTGCATGGTCTTGCAGATTTTCTCCTCTATTTGGTCCAACGGAACTTTACGTGTTAATAAATAAATAAATAAATGTGTTGGGCAGTGCCTTTAGTACGCCCATCGATCGCGTCACATCGGTCTTTTCAGTTCTGAACACGTAAAGATACCAAACAATAGTGCCTCCCCCCGAGTATGGATTCCCGCTCGATGTTACGCCTGATTTCATGCCAACCGACGTAACATGTTTTCCGTGCACTTCTTTCTTCGTGACAGCACACTGCAGGGGCATGAGGACAACCCTGGAGCGTTTTCAATGGCCCGGACCTCGCTCACCCTCCACTTCGTCTCTACTCACATGAAACACTGGCCGCGAAGACAGGCCAGCGTCGAGAACTGGCGGATAGCACAGGCGGTTGCCCTCTATAACGAGGGAATTGAAAAGCTGGTATAACGATAACGCAAATGTTTAAGTCTGAGCGGTGACTATGTACAGAAGTAATTGGATGGTGTTGCCAGCTGTTCAAATACAACATTTTTGTTTTTCGCAGTGGTTTCCATTTCACGAACAATCGGACCTTACTTTTCGAATAGTTCTCATACTAGCGGAAGTCACAAGGTTTCAATAACCACCTTCAGCACCGCCACCTAATGAAGGAGATACAAGTGTACGAAATACAGAATCAGCTGTGTGGCACGACTGAAGAGCTTCTAGTAAACGAAACACGGCATCTCATTCTCAACGGACAGAAATCTTCAGAGATAAGAGAACTTCAGTTATACCCTAAGGGAGTGTTATTGGAATATTATTTTTCACAATGTAAGGTGTTTCAAAAGTCGATAAGAGAAAGATCTCGTCATGGAGAATTGCTATTGCTGGAGAGAAAATGTTCGTTGACGCTTCCCAGCGACTCCAAGTATCGTTTTATCGAACTCACCGGGGCTGGGAGGGTGAGATTTCACCCAACTATCAGTGTCTACTAGCCAGGTGTGCTCCATCTGCGTGCTACCTACACCAGTAAATTACCAGAGTGATTTTCAACAAGGAAACGTTAAAAATAAGTATCTCTAAAGAGAGAAAGGTATTTTAGAAGCTCGGCCTAACGCTTTTCAAGCAGCACAGAAACATAAATTAAGTACAACATACATTGCATATTAACACCACAAAGTGTATACGCGCCAACGCCTCTAAGGAACTTAATTCTCAATGTACTCTGACGGAAAAAATCGTAACACCAAAAATTTATTAATGTTGAGTATGAAATGTGGGCAATAGGAGGTGCATTCAAGTTTTGAGGCTTCCGATTTTTTTTCTAATTAACTACTCACCCGAAATCGATGAAACTGCCGTTACATCTCGACGTAATCGCCCTGCAGACGTACACATTTTTCACAACGCTGACACCATGATTCCATGGCAGCGGCGAAGGCTTCTTTAGGAGTTTGTTTTGACTACTGGAAAATCGCTGAGGCAATAGTAGCACGGCTGGTGAATGTGCGGCCACGGAGAGTGTCTTTCATTGTTGGAAAGAGCCAGAAGTCACTAGGAGCCAGGTCAGGTGAGTACGGAGCACGAGGAATCACTTCAAAGTTGTTATCACGAAGGAACTGTTGCGTAACGTTAGCTCGATGTGCGGGTGCGTTGTCTTGGTGAAACAGCACACGCGCAGCCCTTTCCGGACGTTTTTGTTGCAGTGCAGGAAGGAATTTGTTCTTCAAAACATTTTCGTAGGATGCACCTAGTGACTTTTGGAACGCAATGGGTAAGGATTACGCCCTCGCTGTCCCAGAACATAGACACCATCATTTTTTCAGCACTGGCGGTTACCCGAAATTTTTTTGGTGGCGGTGAATCTGTGTGCTTCCATTGAGCTGACTGGTGCTTGGTTTCTGGATTGAAAAATGGCTTCCACGTCTCATCCATTGTCACAACCGACGAAAAGAAAGTCCCATTCATGCTGTCGTTGCGTGCCAACATTGCTTGGCAACATGCCACACGGGCAGCCATGTGGTTGTCCATCAGCATTCGTGGCACCCACCTGGATGACACTTTTCGCATTTTCAGGTCGTCATGCAGGATTGTGTGCACAGAACCCACAGAAATGCCAACTCTGGAGGCGATCTGTTCAACAGTCATTCGGCCATCCCCCAAAACAATTCTCTCCACTTTCCCGATCATGTCGTCGGACCGGCTTGTGCGAGCCCGAGGTTGTTTTGGTTTGTTGTCACACGATGTTCTGCCTTCATTAAACTGTCACATCCACGAATGCACTTTCGACGCATCCATAACTCCATCACCACATGTCTCCTTCAACTGTCGATGAATTTCAATTGGTTTCACAGCACGCAAATTCAGAAAACGAATGATTGCACTCTGTTCAAGTAAGGAAAACGTCGCCATTTTAAGTATTTAAAACAGTTCTCATTCTCGCCGCTGGCCGTAAAATTCCATCTGCCGTTGGTGCTGCCATCTCTGGGACGTATTGACAATGAACGCTGCCTCATTTTAAAACAATGCGCATGTTTCTATCTCTTTCCAGTCCGGAGAAAAAAAATCGGAGGCCTTAGAACTTGAATGCACCTCGTACATTTGTCGGAGGAACATATTTAAGTGGTTAACATTGCAAGCTTATATGTTAATGTACCCACGAGATAAGTCTTTGCAAATATGAAATGCTGTTACATTAGTAAGCGGTGTAACCGCCACAATGTTGAATGCGAGCATGCAAAATTGCATGCACTGTGTTGGATAGATGTCTGATGTTAGTTTGTGAGATGGAGTTCCATGCCTGTTACACTTGGTCGGTGAATACAGGGACGATTAATGGCATTTGTGGATGGCGGTGGACTTGTTGTCCAATAAAGTCCAGTATGTGCTTCATTGGAGACAGATACGGTGATAAAGAAGGCCAGAGCAACAAGTAAACACTCTGTAGAGCATGTTGGGTTACAACAGTGGTATGTAGGAGAGAGTTATACTGTTGGAAAACTCCCCCTGGAATGCTGTTCATGAATGGCAGCACAACAGGTTGAATCACGATATTGACGTTGTAATGGTACTTGAATTACGTGCCGGCGCGGGGGTCTAGCGGTTCTGGCGCTGCAGTCCGGAACCGCGGGACTGCTACGGTCGCAGGTTCGAATCCTGCCTCGGGCATGGGTGTGTGTGATGTCCTTATGTTAGTTAGGTTTAAGTAGTTCTAAGTTCTAGGGGACTTATGACCTAAGATGTTGAGTCCCACAGTGCTCAGAGTCATTTGAACCATTTTTTTTTTTTTTTTGAATTACGTAATCATCATGGTACCTCACCTGAACTTCTCGATACCAGTAATATTTTACTGTGTTTCTGTAAAGTAGTTAACATATTTCTGAGACAACATTCAGATTTGATTTCACTTTTGATACGTCGATATGTTTATATTGCAATGATATTATTCTTATGTGTATTCTTTCTTTTGTCACTATGATCTTTGACGTACTTGTTACTCTGATTTTTGGGCGCGTAAGCGATTAATAGTTAGTTAGTTGTTAACTCGTTAGAGTGTCGGACGTTGAGAAAGTCAAGTCTTGGACGTCATGTTGGAAAGACGCTTATAAAATGTGAACTTTAACACCGACTGTGAGGAAGATGTTTTCAAGTATGTTTTGTTTTGTGAAGTGATATTTTGTGTTTATGTGATATTGCAATAAAAGCAATTAAAAGGAAGTGTAACTTAATTTCGGAGTGCTGATTATTTTTTTACATGATCATTGTCCAGCAAAAGTGTAATCATCAAGGATCGTTTGTGATGCGCTTCTACATAACTTTTGAATATAGCAGGATAAAACCTAGGCCTCTTTGCATCTGAGCTTGGAATCATAACCAACTAGATTTCTAACGATAGAGACATGATTTTACGACGAGACCAGCGTGGGAAACACAAAAAGGTGAGTGCCTAGTTTTTTGATTATTACATGAAATTACTTGCCGCTCTCACAGCCAGCCAGCGGATCTAGCTTACAGAAAAACGTTACACATATCCTTCATGTACAGAAATGATATAAAGAAGTACTTATTAAATTCGCAATCATTGTTGTTTGTTCAGTTGTAGCCGTACTTTAATGCGTCACTAATAATTTTAATTAATTTAGATGTCTGATTCGAATAGTGGGTTATTAATTATGTTATCGAGTCGTTTTGGAAAAAAACTGTCCTTTAACAACTGGCACAAAGACCCATTATTGTACGATTACACGATTTCAGAACACTCACTGGAAGCAGTGAAGTCCATAAAATACCTAGGAGTATGTGTACGGAGTGTCTTGAAGTGGATCAACCACAGTAAACTAGTCGCAGGTAGAGCAGATGCCACAGCGAGTTTCATCAGAAGAATACGCAGGAAATATAGACAACGAAGAAAAGAGATAGCTTGCAACGCCCTTGTTCGACTTGAAAATGGCTCGTCAGTCTGGTATCCGTGCCACGTAGCATGGACAGACAAAGAACAGCTGCACGTTTCATTACAGGTTCATTTAGTAAGTGCGAAAGCGTCACAGATATGCTCATCCAGCTCCAGTGCACGCTGCAAGAGGGGCGTTTACAGTTACGAGAGCATACGTTCCTAGATGAGTCAACCAGCATGTTTCTTCCTCCTATGTGTATCTCACGAAAAGACCACCAAGATAAAATCAGAGAGATTGGAGCTCACACGAAGACTTACCATTAATTTGCTCTTCCCACGAACAATTCGTAAGGGGTAAGGGACAGTGGTACACAAAATACCCTCCATCACACACCGTAAAGTGGCTTGCGGAGTATAGCTGTAGACGTATATACAGAGTGCAAAACCACAATGAAACCATGAAAGATGGTGTTATAAGCCACGAAAGGAAATGTTGTTACCGGATGAGTAACGTGGTTAATATAATAAATAAGTTAGGCGCAACAAACATTTTACATTCTATTACTTTGTACATTATGTAAGACCCACTGTTCGGAAACCCTGTTTCATTTTGTTCCTGCTATGCGACTTGAAATCACTCATAGGACGTAAGGGCACGATCAGTACTGACGGAATCAAACTTTTACTACACCACGGTCATTCAAACAAAATAGCTTTACAAAAATTCTATTTAACTTATCGGAAAAAGCTGTTTACTGTGACAATTTTTGTAATGTAAGGAAGGTTATCGATTCTATCTATAAGGAAAGTACTATCTGTGATAGTACACAGGGTGAAAAGTATTTAAACCGACAAACTCTGGGAGGTTGTAGGGGACATCAAAACAAATATTCTTCCGTACTGTCATTTTTTTCCTATGAGAAGTATTTAAACCGGTAGAGGAAGATTTCTCTGGCGGCAAATTAATTAAACCAACAAACACTTCTCCATTTTTTTATGACCAAGAGACAACACATTAACACAATACAATTTCAATTACAGTAGATTTTCAAAAATGCCTCCATTGACACGTAAACAAAGGTTACACCATCGGATCATGTTCTGTCTGACACGGGCAAAAACCCCAGGAGTATCCTGAATTATTCCTGCTGCTGCTACTATCCAGGCAATCAGATCCACTTCTGATGCAACAGGAGTTGCGTAAACAAGGTTGCGCATCTCTCCCCACGCAAGAGGGGATATATCTGGGGATCGAGCAGGCCATGGTACAGGACCACCTCTGCCAATTCACGTTTCTGGGAACCGTCCGTCCAGGAAGGGACGCACACGACGACTGAAATGTGCAGGCGCCCCGTCATGTTGGAACCACATGCGTTGTCTTGAAGGGAGCGGGACGTCTTCCAGCAATTCTGGCAATACTCTGGCGAGAAAATTGTAATAGTGCCTGCCATTTAATGGCCTAGGTAGCAGATACGGCCCAATTAAACAGTCCCCAACAACACCGACCCACACATTAACGAAGAACCGCACTTGATGAGCGCTAGTAACTGTGGCATGTGGGTTATCCTCACTCCAAACATGCGAATTGTGCATGTTGAAGACTCCATCGCGCCCGAACGTTGCTTCATCGGTAAACAACACAGAGGATGGAAATGTAGGATGCATTTCACACTCTTCCATTTACCATTGCGAAAATCGTGTTCTGGATGGATAATCAACTGGTTCCAGGTTGTGGACATGCTGTAAGTGAAATGGACGTAACAACTGCTCTCGAAGGACTGTCCTACATTCGTCTAATTCGTCCCCATGTTACGTGCAATTGCACGAGTGCTGATTAAAGGATCCCGCTCCACATGCTGCAAGACAGCTTTCTCTAATTGCAGCGTTCTTACCGTGCGACGGCGCCCCTGTCCAGGAAATCTGCTAAATGACCCGATCTCACGCAGACGTTGGTACACAGCAGCAATGGTCGTATAATACGGGATACGGCGATTAGAATATTGTTGTTGATAAAACCGCTGTACGGCTCGTCCGTTGTGGTGCGCTACGTAGTACGCACCAACCACATCAGAGTACTCACTCCAGGTGTATCGCTCCATTAGTAAACAGAGACAATGTACTAATACACTGGTGGACAGCAGTTGCCTACAACTGAAGAGCGTAATACGCCCTCTAACAACTGAAGAGCATAATACGGCCTCCGCCGGTTTAAATAATCCTCATAGGAAAAAAATGACATTAGGAAGAAATAATTGTTTTGATTTCCCGTCAACCTCCCAGAGTTTGTCGGTTCAAATACTTTTCACCCTGCATATATGTATTTTTAAATTGTTGCAGTAAGATGTATTTCTTTCTTTACTTACAGTTCTGAGTCGGGTTAGAGGTAATGTGATGTTGATCTATGTAAGAAAGTATATCAGCATTTTGTACCAATGAACTCTCAAATGTATATCAGTACAGCTTTTTTTAGGTGTTAGTATCAACAAGATCTTCCGTGATCTAGGGGTAGCGTCTCTGATTTCTGGCTCTGAGCACTATGGGACTTAACACCTATGGTCATCAGTCCCCTAGAACTTAGAACTACTTAAACCTAACTAACCTAAGGACATCACGCAACACCCAGTCATCACGAGGCAGAGAAAATCCCTGACCCCGCCAGGAATCGAACCCGGAAACCCGGGCGCGGGAAGCGAGAACGCTACTGCACGACCACGAGCTGCGGACCTCTGATTTCTAATCAAAACGCCTTCAGTCCCACCACCGCTTAAATTTTGATTAATAATCAGCATTGGCGGCAGAAGACCTCCCGGCATAAGAAGTCACCCTCATTCGGCCAACGGCCTTATCAAAGAGGATGGACAAGTGAACAGAGGTTCAGTGCATTCTCTTGTCCTTGGGATGGGAAACTGCCCCTAAAGGCGGAAGAATCAGCAACGATCAACGGCATGAGGGTGCAGAAGGCAATGGAAGCCACTGGAATAAAGACATAAAGTGTATTCATAGGACATATGGCCTGTAATTGAAAAAGTGTCATGATGATCTATCCATTGGCAGAAGATTCCGGAATAGTCTCTCATTCAGATCTCAGGGAGGGGACTTCCGAGGTGGAGGTGAGCATGAGGAAAACACTGAATAACTAACATTCTACGAGCCGGGACGTGGAATGTCAGAAGCCTGAACATGGTAGGGAAGCTAGGAAATCTGAAAAGGGAAATGCAGAGGCTCAGTCTAGATATAGAAGGGGTCATTGGGTGTAATTGGAAGGAAGACAAGGATTTCTGGCCATATGGCAATATGAACAGCAGCTTAAAATGGTATAACGGAAATAGGGTTCATTGTGAAGAGGAAGGTATGGAAGAAAGTGTGTTACTGTGAACAGTTGAGTGATAAGGTTGTTCTTATCAGAATCGACAGCAAACCATCGTCGACAAAATTCAGATATACCTGCCAACGACGCAAGCTCCAGATGAACAGGTAAAGAAACTATATGAGGATAGTGAAAGGGTAATACAGTACGTAAAAGGAGATGAAAATCTAACACTCATAGGGGACTGGAATGCAGTTGTAGCGGAAGGAGTAGAGGAAAAGCTTACAGGAGAATATGGGCTAGGGACATGGAACGAGAGAGGAGAAAGACTGAGTGCTGTAATACATTTCAGCTAATAATGGCGAACGCTCTGTTCAAGAATCACAGGAGCAGGAGGTATATATGGAAAAGGCTGGTTGATAAGGGAAGATTTCAGTCAGATTACATCATGGTAGGACAGAGATTCCAAAATCAGATACTGGGAGGTAAGGCGTACCCAGGAGCAGATTAAGACTCAGATCACAATGTAGTAATGATGAAGTGTAAACTGAAGTACAACTGATTAGTGAGTTGTTGTTGTTGTGGTCTTCAGTCCAGAGACTGGTTTGATGCAGCTCTCCATGCTACTCTATCCTGTGCAAGCTTCTTCATCTCCCAGTACCTACTGCAACCTACATCCTTCTGAATCTGCTTGGTGCATTAATCTCTTGGTCTCCCTCTACGATTTTTACCCTCCACGCTGCCCTCCAATACTAAATTGGTGATCCCTTGATCCCTCAGAACATGTGCTACCAACCGATCCCTTCTTCTAGCCAAGTTGTGCCACAAACTTCTCTACTCCCCAATCCTATTCAACACCTCCTCACTAGTTATGTGTTAGTGAGGAAGAGTCATTATTCAAAAAAGTGGGATACAGAAGTCCAGCGGAAAGATGAGATATGCTTGAAGTTCTCTAAGGCGGTAGATACGACAATAAAGAATAGCTAAGTAGGCAATACAGTTGAAGAGGAATGGACATCCCCCAAATAGGGAAATCACGGAAGCTGTAAAGGAGAACATAGGTACAAAGAAGGTAACTGCAAAGAAACCATGGGTAACAGAAATACTTCAGTTGGTCGATGGAAGAAGGAAGTACAAAAATGTTCAGGAAAATTCAGGATTACAGAAATACAAATCGCTCAGAAATTAAATAGATATGAAGTGCACGGAAGCTAAGACCTATTGGCTGCATGAAAAATGTGAAGAAACCGAAAAAGAAATGAGTATTTGCAGGACTGGCTCAGCATACAGGAAAGTCAAAACAAATTAAAAGCAAGGGTGTTAACATTACGAGTGCAGCGGGAATTCCACTGTTAAATGCACAAGAGAGATCGGGTAGGTGGACAGAGTACGTTGAAGGCCCCTACGAGGGGAAAGATTTGTTTGATATGGTAGATGACGAAGGAGGAGTCTATGCAGAAGAGATAGGGAATCCAGTATTAGAATCTTAATTTAAGAGAGCTTTGGAGGACTTAAGAAGAAATACGGCAGAAGGGATAGATAACATTCCATTAGAATTTCTGAAGTCATTGGGGGGTAAGTGGCAACAAAACAACTATTCACGTTGGTGTATAGAGTGTACGAGTCTGGCGACATACCATATGACTTTCGTGAAAAATATCATCCACACAATGCCGAAGACTGAAAGAGCTGACAGGTGTGAGAATTATCGCACAATCAGCTTAACAGCTCACGCATCTCAGCTGCTGACAGGAATAATATACAGAGGAATGGAAAAGATTACTGAGGATATGTTAGATGAGGATCAGTTTGGCTTTGGGAAAGGTAGATATAGAAGCCAGATTAAAGAGAAATGAAGACACGTCATAGTATTTGTCGATGTGGGAAAGCGTTCGGAATGTAAATGGTGCAAGACATTCGAAATTCTGAGAAAAATTTGAGTAATTTATAGGGAGATACGGGTAACATACAAAATGTACAAGAGCCAAGAGGGAATAATAAGAGCGGACGACCAAGAACGAAGTGCTCGGCTTAAAAAGGGTGTAAGACAAGGATGTAGTCTTTCGCCATTACTGTTCAATCTGTACACCGAAGAAGCGATGATGGAGATAAAAGAAAGGTTCAAGAGTGGAATTAAAATTCAACGTGAAAGGATATCAATGATACGTCTCGATGATGACATTGCTCTCCTGAGTGAAAGTGAAGAAGAATTACATGATTTGCTGAATGGGATGAACAGTCTAATGAGTATAGAGTATGGATTGAGAGTAAACTTAATATCAGGATTGATGGTCACGAAGTAGATGACGTTAAGGAATTCTGCTACCTAGGAAGTAAAATAACGAGTCACGGACGGAGCAAAGAGGACATGAAAAGCAGACTAGCAATTGCAAAAAGGGCATTTCTGCCCAAGAGCAGTCTTATAATATCAAATATTGGGCTTAATTTGAGGAAGAAAGTTCTGAGAATGTACGTCTTGAGTACAGCATTATATGGTAGTGAAACATGGACTGTGGGATAACCGGATCAGAAGAGAATCGAAGTATTTGAGATGTGGTGCTACAGGCGAATGCTGAAAATTAAGTGGACTGATAAGGTAAGGAATGAGGATGTTCTGTGCAGAATCGGAGAGGAGAGGATTATGCGGAAAACACTGATAAGGAGAAGGTACCGGATGATAGGACAGCTTTTAAGAAATCAGGGAATGACTTCCATGTTACTAGGGGGAGCTGTAGAGGGCAAAAATTGTAGAGCAAGACATAGATTGGAATATATCCAGGAAATAATTCAGGACGTAGGTTGCAAGTGCTATTCTGAGATGAAGAGATTGGCCCAGGAGAGGACCTCGTGGTGTGCCACATCAAACCAGTCAGAAAACTGATGACCCAAAACAAAATAGAAACAATAATTTTGGTTAAGAAAGGCAGTATTATTTTCTGGTTGATGTGTGGTGGACATAATCCGCACTGCGGATTTGTGTAGTCTCGGAGTGTTGAACCCCACAGTTGTAGTTTGTCTTTCCACGTTATTTTAAAGTTAAATTGTAATAGAAATCAGTCATTACTTTAGTTCAGCTATTCCCAACCTTTCTGACAGTATTAACCTCGAGTGCAATAAGATATTAGCTAGTCCATACCCATACTCCTCCCCCACCCTCCCCCACAACAATAGTGTCCCAGAAAACTTATAATTTTGTATAAACGCTTTTATTTTCAAACTGAAGAAAAATAAATGATATTGTTTTGTACATGTTTTGAGCCAAAAACTAATGAGGTTTTTAAATTTAATTTTTTTTAGCGGGCTTTCTTTTATAGAATAGTGAAGCAGTTCTCAGTGCATTGTTCCTCTCTCTAGTGACACTGCTGTTTGCTTTAAATTCATCTAAGTTAAAATATGTGCATTATACTTACTTTTTGTTAATCATTTGTCTGCTGGACTTTCTGTTTCTAAAATAGCGGGAAACGGAAGACTCAGGCTGCCAATGCTTTGTGTGTAACCATTAGCATTAACAATATAATGCTAATATTAATAAAATAACAATCATAGTACAATTTACGCTCTGCAACAATATCGTAACCACTAGGTAATTACTATTGTGCCGCCAGTTCATTTATTGTTGCGAAGTGAATAATGAAGCAATTTCTCTTCCAGCAGGAGCTACTTACAACTTGTAGAAGGCGTTTTCCTGACATAATGAGCACATCTATTTTTCTGTCATACATGCATGGTACAAAGTGCAAAGTATAGGCGTGGAGGATCAACTGTGTGAGAAAATGTTCATACATTCGTTTCACAAGCTGTAACGTCCACCCCACAATGTCATGTGTTACAGCTAGTACTTGAAATAAAAACATATAATTGCTGGTGCTCACGTAATCAGTACTACAGTCTTAAGAAATAGTGATAACAGTTGGGATATTTTAAAAATAATTTACTTTCGTGTTGGATCTTGCTCACTCGTCGCTTGTAGGGTGCATAAAGGACACGGTGTTCTCAGAATCCTATATTACAATTCAAGCAACTAACATTAGTAGTTTTATTCCTATAAAGCGAATTGACAATACTTGACTGGTATTTACAAAGGCGTCCGGCCCTGGGAGCTGAGTAGTCAGCGCAACAGAATGTCAATCCTAAGGGGCCCGGGTTCGATTCCAGGCTGGGTAGGAGATTTTCTCCGCTCAGGGACTGGGTGTTGTGTTGTTCCAATCATCTTCAATTCATCCCAAAGACGCTCAAGTCCCCGAGGTGGCGTCAAGTCGAAAGACTCGCACCCGGCGAACGGTCTACCCGATGGGAGGCCCTCGTCACACGACATTTACATTTACGAAAGCGTCACAAACGATGGGCGACATACATCACAGAGTTCAAAAGAGTTTGTCGCTCTTTACTGATTACTGTTTTGCGAGTGCCGGTCTACAACAATCCACTGATGTCGGTATACGGAGCTTACCTGAGCACTAATGTCCGGCCGAGGCTGGCAGGAGCGGCGCATATATTCACTACCTGCAGATGTCGCTCCTGGCGCGGCGCGATCCTTGTCAGCGGGCTATTGGCTTACGTTACCTCACCTCCTTCTTTACTCTTGCGATCTTCTTCTTCGTTCCGGCACTTATGGTTACTCCAGAACATTTCATAGCAATTGAACCTTTATGTTTCGACCCATCAAGAAATTTCATTTTACCCCTCAGGCCGCAATTAGCACCAAGTACTCTGAAAGGGTACAGTACCGCCCGACATTGAAAATAGCTACAACATTCTTCGTTATTCTTGTCAGAACAACATATGTTTTTGTAATAATAACTCAATTTCACTTAATACACAGAAGCCGGATACCAGTGTAGTAAAGAAGGACAATTTATTTATTTAATTGATCACATGTGCACTTCCACAAAATAAATCCCTACATCCAATGTGGTGAGATCTGTGAAATGAATGAATGTATGGTCGTCTGCTAACCACAGATAGTGAATGTGCAATATATGATCATCTTTGAGGCGGTCCTTTGGTCACCTTTGGTGGAACCAAAGAGTTGAAATTTACCTGAGCTTTGAGCGCCTGAAATGTGGCTGACCAATACGGTGGCATGGTGCTCCCCCACCTCGGCAGAGGTGTGAGGTGACCTGTAGAACGGCCATGTTTCTGCACTCTGTCGCTGGATCTTGTGTTGGTAAGACCTGTCTTAGGTGTGCTCCGTAAAGACAAAAGAGTGGAGAAAATGGTATGCATGTGAAATACTTAAGAGTAGTTTGGAGTAGTTATTTCTCTATTTCAGAAACTTTTGGGGGGGGGGGGGAGAATTAAATGACAGGCAGGTAATATTAAGGGGATCGTAATAATCTTCGGAAGTGACCAACGGTCACAATGAAACGACGTGTAGCAATAAGTTGAAATACTTGCGAGTGCTAGTACTAAGTTGAAGTACTTGCGAGTGCTAGTACTAGGTTGAAATACTTCCGAGTGCTAAATTTAAGCTGAATTACTGGCGTGTGTGCTATAAGTTGGAAATATTTAAGAAAGGGCGTGTGCAGGACTTGAAATTAGAGACGAGCAATTCCACGTGGTGAGTACTGTGTGAGTCTCAATCTGTGTATGAGACAAAGGATAAAGATGAAAGTGATGTATTTATAACGTTGTGACTATTCTTTGTATTGTATGTTGCCAGTATGATATATTTCATGAAATTTAAGTATGTGTGGTTGGCATGGGAGAGTAACAAGATAGTTTCAGAGGCAGTGGGTTATGCATGTTCCTTTTTGTACCACTCGGTCTGGAGGAAATTTTCGTGATGATGGGTGTGAGAGTCGAAGTGTGAGATATAGCAAAAGATCTACCATCCTATCCAGAAAGTGCACTGTAGTATTAGATAATTACGAGACCATAAGATAGAGAATCACCAATGTAAAGCCATGCTCACTGGGCGGAGTTTCTCATGTGCAATTGTTGTAGAGGATGTTATGGTGTGTTTAGGTTATAGAATTTATCGGAATAAAAAAGATAGTGAAAAGAAAAAGATTGGTGGCCTTGTTCATCGAACTGTGTGTAGTCTTGACACCCTGAATTTATTATGTGTGCGCCCTTCATATTAAGTGAGATGGCTACGTGTTGATCAAAGCCGATGAGTAAGAAAGAAAATGTGGTATTGCCAGAGCGTAGTGAACAATCATAGTTGTGTAAATTACTAATAGTCAGACTGCGTTATCCGTTGCCGTTGCGTATTATTCAAACAGGAGAATAATTTGTAGCTTAATTGTGGGTACTAGAGCTCATAATCAGTCACTGATGTTACTCGATAAATAAGAATAAATCCACTCGCTTGGCTGACCACTCATCTTGCAGGCCTGACTGCTTGATGCCACAGTATGAGCAAGGCATGTGGGTGCCTCTCAGCTCTACTGTTTTAGTGAAGCCGTTTTTTTAAATTATAAAGTTTTCTAAAAAACTGTGCAATCTGGCAAAGAAGGCGAAAGATGGAAGTTTTTTGTCTGTGAGAAGTATACGAGCTTTTAAGTTAACAATGATAACTATTGCAGAAGATTTATCAATAAGCACATCTGAAAACACCCACTAACCCGGAATTGAGTTGTCTGAATTGATTGTCGACGTGAGTCAACGTAAATAACCATATTCTTCGTTCTAACGACACGTACCCCAACCACTCCACACTCAGACGCTCTAAGCGTCCTCCCCTGGCGCAGTTAGGATAGACTCCCTCTCCCTGGCAATAAAATGCGCCCTGAAAATCTGCCCCTCCTTTCAGGCTTAACCCGCTCACTCCCACTCATTCCCACTCCCACATTCCCACTCCCACTCACGCCCCCCCCCCCCCCTCCCCACCGCTACTCACTGTCTCTCCGATTTCAGTGCTAAATTCTCATTCCATCCATCCATTTTCTTTCCTCCTCTTCACCTTGACTAGGCCTCCTTACTAGCTATCCCGGATTCCGTGTTATCCTACCAACCTATCTTCCTTTCTGCATGCTGAGCAAAATAAAACTGCCTCGGAAAATATTTGTGATACTGATAATAAACTGAATCTTGTTAGCGATCACACACTCGAATTGCTTCAAGGCTAGGGAAGGAATTCGGCCATGCCCTTTCAAAGGGACCATCCCGGCATTTGCCTCGAGTGAATTATGTAAACCACGGAAAACCAAAATAAGAGCTACCGGACACGGATCTGAACCGTCGTTCTCCCGAATGCGAGTATAGACTGCTAACCATTGCACTACCTCGGTCTGTCAGTGATTTCGATCCACGAATCAGTTGCTGTCATATGTTTGCAAACGCCTATCTCCCATATGTTATGTCCCGACTAGTCCAGTATGTCATTACGTTTGAGTGAGTGAGTGGAGCAGATGTGTTTAGTGACCAGTTGACTGCAACACGATATGTCGCTCGTGAGAATGCAGGGCATGTCCACTGTAGAGAGTGGTAGCGAAGCTCAGTTCGTAGAATACGTGGGTGGAACTGTTTGCTCAAGAGTTTAATGGTGAAATTATTTCGGTGAAACCTGCAGAAAGTCTGCAAAGCAAAACTTTGTCGCCAAACGGAGCGAAACGGATAGTGTAACGAGTAAGAACCCTTTTGAAACTTCCTGGCATATTAAAACTCTGTGCCCGACCGGGTTTCAGACCTGGGACCTTTGTTTCCGGCTACAAGTGCTCTATAAACTGATCTAATCACCTAGGCCTCACGTCTCATTCTCAATGCTTTATATCTGCCAGAACTTCATATTCGCCCTTTCAGACTTCACACAAGTTCTCCTGCCAAACGTGTGGGGCCAGCACCCCTGAAGAAAGGATACTGCGGAGACATGGCTTAGCCATAGCCAATATTCCTTTTACAGCAAAGGTCTCTGTTCACGTCCCACTACGCGTAATGTAACATGGCTGGTAGGAAAACACAGGACGCGGGTAACAGACAACTAGGAAGGGGACAGGTCACAGTTTTAATCAGCCAGTAAGTTTTCTACTGGTGCACAATCCGCTGCAAAGCGAAAATTCATTCTGGAAGCAACCCTTATGTTCACTAACAAAGGTCACTTCCGTGTCCGTTTTTCTCTGTGGTATTTTAAATGTCATAAATGAAAAGTGTCCATTTTTGTATTTTAAAACAGCTATAAAGAGTTCATCATTTTAAAATTTGTATCCCATTTGTATATCTTTTAAACTCTTTCGTCTGACGAATGGAATGTTATTCTGCTGCCAACCCGCCCTCGCCCATCTGGAACGAGGGGACAAATAAAATAAAATGAAAAAGCACTTTAAAGATGGGTGAAATATTACTAATAGGTAAAGATTAGTTTCTTCTGAATCCAGAAACTTTATGGATCAAACTTAAAGGTGCTTTGTATACACGTCCTTCCTAGCCGAAAAAGTTCTCATATCGGTGCGCAAAGAGTGTGAATATGTTACTGTTTATTTAAAAGACTCTGAAAAGTGGGGTACCAGCTGCCTCAATCTAACTACTTCAGCACCTTTAAATACTTTCCCAAACATCTTGGCGTGCAAACATATTCGTGCTCTTTCTAACATACATCACGCTTTTCATTCCCAAAAGCTCCTCTAGCTATAACTTACATGTTAGTCCATTGTAAGTCACTCATACCCTCATCCACTCCCACTTGTCCTTCCTCACCTACACATTCAGCCCAACTATCATTATCTGTTTGTGTCTCTCTAACGGTCGCATCTCCTGTCTCACAGCCACAGTCTCCTTCGTTCTGCCCTACCACAACTGTCTTCTCTCTTTGTAGCTATCCCCCTCTTGCTCTGTCTCACGGCTTCTTATTTATTTCTTCCCATT
Organism: Schistocerca piceifrons; assembly: GCF_021461385.2. Taxonomy (NCBI): domain Eukaryota; kingdom Metazoa; phylum Arthropoda; class Insecta; order Orthoptera; family Acrididae; genus Schistocerca; species Schistocerca piceifrons. Next base: position 341,950,254 of record NC_060144.1, on the reverse strand, counting down.
GCTGCTCTCTCTTCTCATTGTCGGTATCTCTCTCTTTCTCGTTGTCATTGTTGTAGTCTCTCATTATCGCTGGCTCTCAGCCACTTCTACTTTCTCCCATTTTTATCCCTCTCCCACGGGCACTCCTTCTTTCCTAGCATGTTCTATCATTGTCAACTATGTTCCATTGCCATTGTGTCGCTCTCTTTCTTTCACAATGCTATTGTCTCGTTCACTCTCTCTATACCATAACCTCTGTCTACTGTCTTCCAGTATTTATACCTCTTCTCCTCTTTCCTACTGCCACTGTCACCTTCTCCCTCTGCATAAAAAGGCGCGAATATTATCGCGTTCCAAAATTTTTGGAAAATTTTTCATTTTGCTGACAGAGGTAGAATGAGGCAGCTGGCACCCCACTTTCCAGTCAGTTTCTTAGCAAGAGTATATTCCCTTCTTTTGTGCTGGGACAAAAACATTTTTCCTGTAGTTCCCTTCCCAGCTGTAGCAGGACGTGTAGGTCACAAGAAATGAAATGCATTAGTTAGGAAAATTTAGATAGTTTATTTAAGTGAAACTGAAATAATGCTCAACTAATTTTCCACCTCAGACCAGATTTCACGTACAAGAAAAATTTTACTTCGGTTTCAGTACTACAACAAAACCAAATGATAATGCAGACACTTTACAGCGCAGTTCTCCGAGCTATGCCACTTTATGAACTACGTTTTCGTATCACACCGGACTGTACGTACGTATTTTATGTATACAAGTAGGGTAATTTTGAACCTCTCAGTCTCGAAACGGATGAACATATGAAAAAATTTTCAAGTTTGTTCGAGATCGGGAACCTAGGAATACATCGTAAAAATCGCATCCATTTGCAGTGAATACCCGGCTCAGAATCAGAGAATCAGCAGTTCGGTTTTGGCACCCCAAAAAACATGTTTCTGGGACGTTTTTCGATAACGGATAAAGATTTTATAAAACAGGGAGATGGCTAATCTAGATAAATGTCTAGAGAAAATACACTATATGATCAAAAGTATTCACACACCTGGCTGAAAATGACTTACAAGTTCGTGGTATTCTCCATCAGTAATGCTGGAATTCAGTGTAGTATTGGCCCACTCTTAGCCTTGATGACGGCTTACAGTCTCTCAGGCATACGTTCAGTCAGGTGCTGGAAGTTTTCTTGGGGAATGGCAGCCCATTCTTCCCGGAGTGCTGCACTGAGGAGAGGTATCGATATCGGTCGGAGAGGCCAGGCACGAAGTCGGCTTTCCAAAATATCCCAAAGGGTATTCTATAAGATTCAGGTCAGGACTCTGTGCAGGCCAGTCCATTACAGGGATGTTATTGTCATGTAACTACTCCGCCCCAGGCCATGCATTACGAACAGGCGCTCGACCGTGTTGAAAGATGCAGTCGCCATCCCCGAATTGCTCTTCTACAGTGGAGAGTAAGAAGGTGCTTAAAACATCAATGTAGGTCTGTGCTACGATATTGCCACGCAAAACAAGAAGCGGTGCAAGCCCCTTCCATGAAAACTCGACCACACCATAACACCACCGCCTCCGAATTTTACTGTTGGCACTGCAGATGATGTTCACAGGGCATTCTCCATACCCACACCCTGCCTTCGGATCGCACCACACTGCGTACCGAGACTCGTCACTCCACAAAACGTTTTTCCACTTTTCAATCGTCCAGTGATTACGCTTCTTACACCAAGCGAGGCGTCATTTGTCATTTACCGCCGTCATCTGTGGCTTATGAGCAGCCGCTCGACCATCAAATCCTAGTTTTCTCATCTCCCGCCTAACTGTCATAGTACTTGCAGTTGGTCCTGATGCAGTTTGGAATTGCCGTGTGATGGTCTGGATAGATGTCTGCCTATTACACATTACGACCCTCTTCAACCGTCGGTGGTCTCTGTCAGTCGACAACGTGGTCGGCCTGTACGCTTTTGTGCTGTACGTATCTCTTCACGTTTCCACTTCACTATGACATTGGAAACAGTGGACCTAGGGATGTTTAGGAGTGTGGAAAAGTCGCGTACAGACGTATAACACAAGTGACACCCAATCGCCTGACCATGTTCGAAGTCTGTGAGTTCCGCGGAGCGCCCTATTCTGCTCTATGACTACTGACGTCGCTGATATGGACTACGTGGCAGTAGGTGGCAGCACAATGCACCTAATAGGAAAAACGTGTGTTTTGGGGAGTTTCCGGATACTTTTGATTACATAGTGTACCTTTAAAATTTGAGCGATTTGTTGGGGTTATGTGTTATCTAAATTTCGACTTATACAGGATTTTACGCGTAGAAGTACGGTACCTTTGAACCTCTGTATCTTGAAAATGGGCAAAGATATCAAGAAAATTTTCAATGCGGTTCGAGACCGAGATGATACAAACATATCGTGAAAATTTCACTTATTTACTGTGTATAGCCGTCTTGGAATAGTCGGCTGTTTCTTGGTCCGCTGGTGACGGCCAAAATACAGTAAAAAAACCTTTTTTGTGAGGGTTTCAAGGATGGTGCCTCCATCAGTAACATCAAGCCCACCGTAGCCCACGTCAAATGCAAAAAGAACTGACTGATTTGGTTCTTTTGCCTAAAAGAAAGGAAGTGTGTAATGTTAATACTTAGACCCTGTACTGTGGGATGTTGACACTAATACGACCCATCTGTTGGGTATACAAATGGCCCCTATTCAAAACACATCACCAATAAAACCCGAGGTAAGAGCACTGGAAAATCCTGTTCTTATGTGCACCGTTTTGGAACATATAAGGCGCGCATGCTGTCGCGTGCATACCAGTAAAATTGCAATAAGCGTTGCCATGTTTAGGTGCATGTATTTTTGAAGAAAAAATACGTAGTGTAGCGATGGTCTTTAATGCTTTGTTACAGAATGCTGAGCACGTCTGTCATGTCCAAATGTGACAATAACGCACCACAATACTCACGCAACACCAAGCCTCGTACGAAATGCGCTTTCAGAGACGGCGCCCGTGGAACACTAATATGCTGCGACAAAGGCAGCCGTAATTTGGCGGCCGGCGTGTCAGGAGCGACCGTAACACGGCCCCGGGCGGCCTAAGCGGCCGGTAATTTCATCATTAAGCCGTGCCCTGGGCCCCGCCGATTACTTACCGAAAATACACGAGCCGTCCGATGGAATCGTTGTAATGACGGTCTCCTGTATTTGAACCGGTAATTGCGGAGACATGATTACTCGCGCCGGCGAGACGTCGCGGCGGCAGTCGGCCGCTGGTGGCGGTCCATTAGCGGAAATTGCAGCCTTTGCAAACAGGACGCCGCTTTATATAATTCTTACAGTCACAACACTCACGTTATGGCGCATCGGTCGCGCTGTATAACTTTGATTGCCTACCGATAAAATTGGCAACGGGGCGGATTCTTTACGGCGTCGGGATTATCTTCTCGACAGGCGTGAAATGGGGTAGAGCTCCGGATCATAATATCTTGCTCGGTACCTTCTTGTTGGGCTCTGTTTCTGTGCAGTGTTGCGTCGAGTCTCGTTTCGGTGTTGTAAGTCCAGCCGAACAGGAAGAGTGCTAATTCTGGGAATATCGAAAGTTGTTCTGCAGTGTCAGGCTATAAAGGACATGCTATCACTGCCGTTGTCCAGAAACTTTAGTGATTGGTTCGAACAATTATTGACGGATAGTGTCATTTTTTTCTCGTCTGCAAGTGTTCATTATATCTTGATAAGATTTTAAATATCAATAACATAAGTTTCTTTGTATACCCCACTACAATATTAATTTCAGGCTAGGAAAATGAATATCGGACTGTCAATGAAATTCTTTTGGGTATGTGACCACATTGTGACTGTGCAAAATTCCCTAACATTTCGGGCACTGTTGCAAATAGCCTTCCTCAGGATGTTTTTTTGCTGATTATTACACACTGACAATGCGCTCGTATACCGAGAAGAATTTTATTGACTGTGACAACGGCCACGGAAGCTTACGCTTACAAGAGAAAGTCGATAAGTGGGAAAAAGGTCATTGTACTAGTAAGTAGCTGCACTCCGCCATGTTACAAGCTGTGAAACGGTTATTTATGCCAATCTTCTATTAGTTTATTTCCTCCTTCCCACTCTATCTCCTCCCCCCCCCTCTACTCATCTCCTCGACTTCTTCTGCCCACTTCCTCCACAGTCTCTCTGACGATCTCCTCCCCCCACTCTCTCTCTCTCCGTCTTCTCCTCTCCCTCTCCCTGTCCATCTCTTACTCCCCCTCTCCATCTTCTCGTCACTCCTCTCTCTATCCATCTCCTCATCCTTTCATTGTATGCCCATCACCTCTTCCGTTTCACTCTCGATATCCTCCTCTTCCCGTTCTCTTTCCGTTTCCTCCTCCAGCGCTCTCTGTTCATCTCCTGGTCCTCCTCCTCCTCCTCCCCTCTCCCTATTCATCCCTTACTCTCCCCTCTCCATCTTCTCCTCTCTCTATCCATCTCCTCCTCCTTCCTTTGTCTGCCCATCACCTCTCCCGTTTCCCTGTCGATTTCGTCCTCTTCCCGTTCTCTTTACGTTTCCTCTTCCACCTCTCTCTGTTCATCTCCTCCTCCTCCTCCCTCTCCCTATTCATCCCGTCCCCCCTGTCAGTCCATCTTCTGCTTTCTCTTCTCTGTCTTTCCAACTCCTCTACCGCCCTTCTCTTCCCATGTATCACCTCCACCACAATAGAAGGCTGGTGGGTCTTATCACCACAGTATTTATTTCCATATCAGAGCTAATGTGTGTACCAGATGAAGTTGAAATCATTCCATGGCTCTAGGATGAGCTTTTTACCCGTCTCTTTGTCCACGTACAAACTGTCAAATATACACTCCTGGAAATGGAAAAAAGAACACATTGACACCGGTGTGTCAGACCCACCATACTTGCTCCGGACACTGCGAGAGGGCTGTACAAGCAATGATCACACGCACGGCACAGCGGACACACCAGGAACCGCGGTGTTGGCCGTCGAATGGCGCTAGCTGCGCAGCATTTGTGCACCGCCGCCGTCAGTGTCAGCCAGTTTGCCGTGGCATACGGAGCTCCATCGCAGTCTTTAACACTGGTAGCATGCCGCGACAGCGTGGACGTGAACCGTATGTGCAGTTGACGGACTTTGAGCGAGGGCGTATAGTGGGCATGCGGGAGGCCGGGTGGACGTACCGCCGAATTGCTCAACACGTGGGGCGTGAGGTCTCCACAGTACATCGATGTTGTCGCCAGTGGTCGGCGGAAGGTGCACGTGCCCGTCGACCTGGGACCGGACCGCAGCGACGCACGGATGCACGCCAAGACCGTAGGATCCTACGCAGTGCCGTAGGGGACCGCACCGCCACTTCCCAGCAAATTAGGGACACTGTTGCTCCTGGGGTATCGGCGAGGACCATTCGCAACCGTCTCCATGAAGCTGGGCTACGGTCCCGCACACCGTTACGCCGTCTTCCGCTCACGCCCCAACATCGTGCAGCCCGCCTCCAGTGGTGTCGCGACAGGCGTGAATGGAGGGACGAATGGAGACGTGTCGTCTTCAGCGATGAGAGTCGCTTCTGCCTTGGTGCCAATGATGGTCGTATGCGTGTTTGGCGCCGTGCAGGTGAGCGCCACAATCAGGACTGCATACGACCGAGGCACACAGGGCCAACACCCGGCATCATGGTGTGGGGAGCGATCTCCTACACTGGCCGTACACCACTGGTGATCGTCGAGGGGACACTGAATAGTGCACGGTACATCCAAACCGTCATCGAACCCATCGTTCTACCATTCCTAGACCGGCAAGGGAACTTGCTGTTCCAACAGGACAATGCACGTCCGCATGTATCCCGTGCCACCCAACGTGCTCTAGAAGGTGTAAGTCAACTACCCTGGCCAGCAAGATCTCCGGATCTGTCCCCCATTGAGCATGTTTGGGACTGGATGAAGCGTAGTGTCACGCGGTCTGCACGCCCAGCACGAACGCTGGTCCAACTGAGGCGCCAGGTGGAAATGGCATGGCAAGCCGTTCCACAGGACTACATCCAGCATCTCTACGATCGTCTCCATGGGAGAATAGCAGCCTGCATTGCTGCGAAAGGTGGATATACACTGTACTAGTGCCGACATTGTGCATGCTCTGTTGCCTGTGTCTATGTGCCTGTGGTTCTGTCAGTGTGATCATGTGATGTATCTGACCCCAGGAATGTGTCAATAAAGTTTCCCCTTCCTGGGACAATGAATTCACGGTGTTCTTATTTCAATTTCCAGGAGTGTATTTCGCATGTATTTAACGTATTTTACAGGTATCAGCACAAATATTTCAGCTGTATCTCTAGAGAATTTCGACTTGCGGTTTCATTTTCACGCTGCTTAATGTTTATGAGGTCGAATCTCCTGAACTATGTGTCGTTCAATGATATAATTTTGAAGGTACAACCAGTGGTACATGTGACTACTGTTTGCGAAATGTGTTGTGAGTAGAGTCAGTAGTGCGGAAGCAATAAATTAAAACGTAATGTATGAAGCGGCAATTTTTCACGTATCTCAGTGTTTCAAGTCATATTTCCTAAGCTATGTGTCTTACAGTGATATAATTCTGCTGGTACACTCAGTTGTATATTTGAACACTGTCTATGAAATTTTTTGCAAATAGAATCAGTAGTGAGATGTGCATGGCTCGACGTCCCACCATTTGGTATTTTATACCCTGTTTTGACGTATTTCCATCTCACCACGTTGATTTAAATTACTGGCGTTACTGAGCTGCTGTTTTGCCTGACCGTCCTCGGCGCTAGTAGCGCGTATCGATATATCCCCTCTGATAGGATCTTTGCTCGGCTGCTATGACTTCCCGGTTGCCATCCGTCATGGGGAGTCAGAACGTGCGAGAAGGAGAATTCACGGCGGCAGTTCGGATCGTGAGTTGGGCCCTGGCAGTCAGTTGTGACGCGTCTGGACCGCAGCCCGGGCCGGCCAGTCACCGGCTTGCTGCAGCAGTGAGCCTTGCGTGGACATCGCCCGCCCGACCTGACTTTTGGTGAATTTTTGGTCGGTCGGTTGGTCCGAGGACATCTCCGTGCGGCGTAGTCGACTGCGCCACTGGCGATGTCTGCGCAGAGTCGGAGTCAGTCTGAAGCTGTACGATCGGTACGAGCATCGTCAGTCGCCGACCCAGGACGTGAAGGTTGAGTGGTCTTGAACATTACGTTGTTGATTCCGGCGGTGCTTTTGTGGAAGGTTTCCTGTGAGCAACATCGAGTGAAGTGTTCGAGACAGCCCCGTCAGGTGGAATTGATCAAATTAATTTACCCATAGTCAAGTGCACCAGCGGAATTTTCTGCCTTGTGGCCGTTAGTGTTCCGGTTACCAGTTCTGGCCGCTAACGTAGCTTTTAGGCAGTTTCTTTTCGTCACCTGCTGTTGCTGCCCAACATGGTGTGTAGTTTTGGCAGCTCAGTTCACATACGCGTTTCTTTGAGGATAGTGGTACTTGCAAATTTTTTGGGGGGCCTTGAATTCTCGTGTACTCCGTCTGGCTAGCAAGCGGTTGGTCGCTCGTTCCGTGACTATCACTTGGTTGGGTTCGCACGAATTAATTGTATTTCGACCCACTACAAGTCTGGCCTACGTGAACGAGGGCAGACCGATCCACTGGAGACTCCTGAGTGCCGTTCTCTTAATTATCCTTTTAAAAGTCTTAATGGTGTTGTAATTTAACTGTATTTTATATTTTTAATTTGGCAAAGTTAGTTGTGGGCCTTCAGCCCTGGAAACATGTTTTCAGAGTTTCCTTCAAGTCCAAACATTATCGCCTTCTGCTCTTGAAAGGTTATTGTAATTTCCTCTGAAGGATTTTACAAGTTATTGTGGGCCTTCCGCCGTTGGTGTTGCAAAAGGGAAATTTTTAAACTTAATGTATTGTTTTACCTATTGTTCAATATATATTTCCTTAATTTGCAGAATTTAACTTTGCGGCCTTCAGCCATCTTATTTCGTATGTTTATATCTTTCTGTACACCTTGTGGGCTATCAGCCATGTTAGCATCTTAAAACATTGTGGCCCTCTGCCTTCAGTATAGTATATTTGGAATTTTGAAGACTTAATCCGGCAGCCTTCAGCCACTCCGCATGCTCATCTTATATATGTATATGATTAATCTTATTCGTAGATTTAACTGTGTGCCATGTCTTTTCAAAATTGAACTTATTCTAAAGCATCTGCTTGGAGGCCTTCAGCAGCGAAGCTAATTTAATTCTTTCAAAAGTGTATTTGTGAACTAAATGATAATAAATTACAATTGTGAAATGAATCCGAGCGCAACTCCCTTGGCCCTTTCCACGACCCTAATTGCCTGTTAGCCCTGCATGATTTAGCAGGAGTCTCAAGTAGCATCGAAGTAATAAATTTAAACGTCGTGCCCGCTGCAACAGTTTTACTGCATGAATAGGGAAAATGTTGTAATCGATGACGTTTTGTCCTTTAGTCATTTTGTGGGGATTGTCAACAAGTAAAATTTATGTAAAGGGCTAATATTCTGTGTAAGATTTGTTACAAATCACTAAGTGCTCTCATTCTCAAATGTTTTCGCATTTATAATATACATAACATTTGGGAAAATAAATTATGTCCACTGCTAACAATGTCAGAGCCGCCATCAAGCTTCACGTTCTGGGGATTGTAGTATAACGGAAACTGAAGTGTCTAAGAGAAGCGCCATCCGAGGACTGGCGGTTGTCTGCAAAAAGTATGGCAAAACTTCACATTCTAATAGCGAGTCACTCTATTGTGAGCAAAGAAGGGACAGTGAAAGGCTATTTCTTTCAGATACAGTGCCACTTTGACAGTGGCAACTATTTATTTGTAACTTTCACAAACTACTGTATATCGTGAAGTCGTAGGATACCCGTAGCAGCGGCAACTGTGTTAGTAGTTCGAATGGAGCGGTAGTCTGTTTCCCTACAAATCTTCTGTAACAGTTCTAAAGCGAGTACCTTAGGACTGAAGTAGAAGTCATAAGAGCGTAATTCCTCGGAGTGTGGTGGGTTTTACAGCACTTGCGGCCCTATCGGTCGAACAGTTCAGTCACATCTTGCGCCATATGGGACCGACCGTATCCTGCAAAATGATGGGCAATTCCCGCGGAAAGTGTTGCCACTTCTTTTTTTAATCTGGCTCCAGATTGCGTTGCAAAAATTAACAGCTTAGAGAAAGAAGCGGCGACACTTTCTGCAGAGACTGCCCATTCATTTTGCAGAACAATGCTCGGAAGCATATGACGCATATTTGGATTGAACTGAGTGGGAACTGCTGTACCATCCACCATACTCCCCGGACTTAAGCCCTTGTGACTCCAGCTTGATTCCTAATTTTCAGGAAGCACTTCTATGCTCTCACTTCAGAACTGTTACAGAGATTCTCCTGATAATACACTGCTCCTCTCGAACTATCAAAACAATGGCGATGCTAAGGGTCTCCTACAACTCTCACATCACTGGCAGCGTGTTATACACATAGCTGGTTATTACTCTGATAGACAGTTCGAAAGATGTATCTATTTGTATGAGTTGTAAGTGGACAGTGCTATTAAAGTTCCAAACGTTGTATTTTGATTATAGTTCAGTGGTCATGGTTTATTTTATATATTGAACTGATACTAAAGTATTCTCATATTGTTCTCAGTAATCACCAGTAGTGCGCAGAAATTTAGAATCGCTGTGTGAAACTGAGAAAAACTTTTGCTCTTTCATTTATCTTTATAACTTCAATTGTTTTTATGGAAGGCCCCGTAAGTACATTATATTTTTTAATGCAGTCAGATGCTAAATCTAGGGCCCCAGTTATGATTTTCACAGTGTTAAATCTACCAGAGGTTTTTTTTTTCAATCGTCTCACTACAGTGTTTCTGTGAGAGAAAATGTGAAAGAACTGTATCATCACGGGATTACTCAGAAAAAATTGAGAATTCTTCTGTATCCGTTCAATATATGAAATAAACCATTGATCACTGGACTGAAAAACAGTGAATTGAATTTAAGGCCTCATTTTTAAGAAAGGCAGCTGCTACAAGATAACTTACTTTTCAGTTATTTAAGGTGTATCAGAAGTAATAGTGCAAGCTGGCACGGCCAAAACACAACAATAGTAGAAAAAACGTTCCAGTGAAGCTGTGGGGCCCTGACTAGCAATAACGAGCCGCCACTGAAGCCGATATGAAAAATTGCCCAAAATAATACAAAGGTATTGGAAATGTATTAGTTTGGCTGAAATTCCACCCACTATCTATTCTAACAAGATCTTCAATATTGCTTCAGCGCATTACACACTAAAATTTACTGTACAAGCGTAGCTGTTGAAAGCTGTCATACTGAACCAAGCAGCTAACACTGACGTAGAAGCGGAAGAAACATCCGCAAACCACACAGTTTCCTTAGGAAAAAGGACGCGCGTACGATAACTGCGCTAACTTTGTTAACGTACGCCTCCGTAGCTGCGAGGTCAGCGCGGCAGATTGCTAACGCAAAAAGCCAGGGTTGATTCCCGGCTGGGTCGAAGATTTTCTTCGCTCAGAGACTGAGTTTTGTGTTGTCCTTACGTCCCTATCGTGATAACAGACATTTCACTATTGAGATGGTTGCATGGGAACCTCCTGAAAATCAGTAAATTAAAAAGAAGTCCTCTGTTATAGAAGAAAAGAGAAGGGCGGAGAAAATCGCGAAGCACGTTTTGGATTCGTCGATGGCCTGAGCCTGGTAGAGGAACAGTACATAATACCATACAACGATTTTAGATACATACCGGTACTAGTAGAAGTTACTTTTGCTACCTCAACTGAATTTTTATCCCAGTTTCGGTTTCAAATTGAATATAGGTAATATATAGCACCTCATGTCAGTTTGCGCATTCATAATATTTGTATTTTCGATGTTGCACTGATTGACGACACTGTGAAATAATGTACATCATCACATAGGTTTCAACATCGAGATCCCTTCGTAATTTCATTCGAGTGATAGAGACGAATTTTCCAAAGCGGCTCACCGTTATTGGGAAAGATATTTATCGACAAGACACAAACTTGAGAGAGCCAATAAATCCAGAGGTAGTATACATAATAGCAACTACTTGCACGATACGAATGTGAGGACAATACAACACTGTTCTTAAGCGATGAAAATCTCCGACCCAGCGAGGAATCAAATGGTTCAAATGGCTCTGAGCACTATGGGACTTAACATCTCAGGTCATCAGTCCCCTAGAACTTAGAACTACATAAACCTAACTAACCTATGGATATCACACACATCCATGCCCGAGGCAGGATTCGAACCTGCGACCGTAGTGGCCGTGCGGTTCCAGACTGAAGCGCCTATAACCGCTCGGCCACCAGCGGCCGGCCACCGAGGAATCGATCCCGGACTTCTTCCACTAGCAGTCTGCCGCGCTGACATCACAGCTATGGAGGCGTACGCTAACAAAGTTAACGCCGATATCCTACGCTCGTCCATTTTCCTAAAGAAACTTTTAGAAATAGGCTGGCAGTCACCTTAACATTTCTGGCCACTGGTGAAGCATTCCAGTCAGTGGCCATTCCAACAAAAATTGCACCAAGTACATTGTTTATAATAAAAACGTATACTTTTGAGATAATACTTCTGTTAAATCAGTAAGAAAAACTTCAACTGACTTAAAACGATGTCGCATCTCATTGGCCACATTCTTCTTCACAAGGCAAAATCAAACATGACAGAATCTTTATTTCACGCTCCGCGTTTTAGTGGAATGTGAAATTCCACGCTGTGACATCACCTCCTCGTCCAACGTGCGTTTCCACGTCCCGTGAGAGGATGGCTTAAGGAGTGTTCCACGTTTCATCCACGCACACGGATGGAATACTGCACTAGTCTCTCCGGTGGGTTACGAAATCTTTCAAACTCACCCAAATCAATTTGTGAATCTTCACATTCTGTTGCTCCGATGCTACAGCCCTGTCCATAGGAGTGATGTAGACTTCACGTCTGACATGAACTCATAATGAAAAAAGGCAAAGGACTGAGGTCAGGTCATCTTGGACGCCAAGGTGCACGATCTGCTCGAACTACCTACATTGGTACGTACTACCACGTTAGATGCAGTCTTACTTCAGCTGTAAACTGTGCTGTTACACCGTCATGCATGTACCACGTTGGCCCTCCCTGGACGACAAGTGAGATTTGAGTCCAGTGAGACAATTTAAAAGTTTATATTTCAAATCCGTCACTAACTTGGACGATATTTCTTATTGAAGCCTGTGGTAGATAGTAGCCAGACATTCGCAGTTAGCTCAAAAACACCTCGACTGCCGACTCAAGTTCAGTGCAACGCTTTTGTTTCTGTACTGTATATATTCACCCGCGTCATTTGTCGCTATTAACTATCATATATCCTATATAAAATATTTAATAAAAATGATTTATCTTATCATGCTATGAGTAACACTTGCGGACGAGAAAAAGACATTTGCCAATAATTATTCGAAACCGTTACATAAGTTTCTAAATAACCACGGCAATGGAATGTCTGCTGCAACTTGACGGCGTAGAACGACTTTCGGTATTCCGCGATCACCTGCGTCCAGAGTTGCACGAAAAGGGAACTCTACACAAACCTTCATAGAATCATAAACCAGCAAGAAAGTAGCTAGCAAAATATTGTGATACAGATCTCTACCTCATTTCACATCTGTCAAGTAGATTATCCTCTTGCCATGGAGAATCCCCTGTTGTCAATTTATTGAAGTTAGCATTCCTACATAAAGAACTCGACCCTGAATTTCCATGAGCTATTTCGGTACACGACAGTCGGCCAAGAGACGAGTGTTTTACAGTTGATATAACATTCGTAACATATACTATCGCTCACTAATTTCACTAAAACTAATAACTGACACCGAACTCGCTGTGGATACTGTACAGTGTCTTTACGCTGCCCGTACCTGTAGGTTTTTTTCAACCCACAACGCCTTCAAATACCACTCGCAATTTTTTCGTATTCTCTCACTCGCTATGCCAAACTATAGTCCTACAGAAAAAATTAATAGGCACCCCTTTGTAAGACATTCAATGTAGTTAAATTTTGTACTGAGATAAGGTTTCGCTAGAGGCCGTAGGTCTCTAATTATTCAAGAAAACGTACCAAACTAACCTTCAAACACACTTCTCTTGAATAACTGAAAAACCGTAGCCTTCAGCGAAAAATCACGTTCCAGTCAAGAATTTAACTACATTAAATTTCTTACGAAAGAATCCTCTTCATTTTCTCTCTAGGGTAATAGTTTGCACGTGCTTAGAGAGAGAATACCAAAATCTTCTGCGTGGTTATTGAGGGAGTTTTGGTTTACATGAAACGCAAGTAATGTTCATGCCTGGGGAGTTTGATGACCAGTGGAAATGTTTAAACTCAGAAGAGTGCTCATGGAGCCACTCTGTAGTAATTCTGGACGTTTGGGGTATCGCATTGTCCTGCTGGAATTGCCCAAGTCTATCGGAATGCACAATGGACATGAATGGATGCAAGTGATCAGACAGGATGCTTATATACGTGTCACCTGTCAGAATCGTTTCAAGACATTTCAGGACTTCTACATCACTCCAACTGCGCGTGCCCCACACCATTACAGAGCTTCCGCCAGCTTGAACAGTCCTCTGCTGATATGCGGGGTCCGTGGATTCATGAGGTTGTCTCCATACTAGTACACGTCCATCCGCTGATTACAATTTGAAACGAGATTCGTCCGACCGGGCAACAGGATTCCAGTAGTCAACAGTCAACGTCGGTGTCGAAGAGCCCAGGCGAGGCGTAAAGTTTTGTGCTGTGCAATCATCTAGAGTACCCCATATCGATGACGTTTCGTTGAATGGTTCGCGCGCTGACACTTGTTGATGGGCTAGCACTGAAATCTGCAGCAATTTGCGGAAGGGTTGCACTTCTGTCACTTAAAACGATTCTCTTCAGTCGTCGTTAGTACCGTTCTTGCAGGATCTTCTTCCAGCCACAGTGATGTCGGAGATTTGATGTTTACCAGATTCTTGATATTCACAGTACACCCATCAAATGGTCGTACGGGATGTTAGTAGGCTGTTTAGGTTCTTTTTATTGGTAACGCCACGTAGCGCTCTGTACGAAAATCACTGGCTGTGCTGTGTGCAGTCTGTGGCTGGTTTGCATTGTTGTTGGCTGTTGTAGTGTTGGGCAGTTGTCTGTTAACAGCGCATAGCTTGGCGCAGTTGGAGGTGAGCCGCCGGCAGTGGTGGATGTGGGGAGAGAGATGGCGGAATTTTGAGAGCGGACGATCTGGACGTGTGTCATTAAGAAAGAGTAAATTTGTAATATCGGATATCATGGACTGATATATATATATATATATATATATATATATATATATAAAATGACTTTTGAACGCTATTAAGGTAAATACATTGTTTGTTCTCTATCAAAAGCTTTCATTTGCTAACTATGCCTATCAGTAGTTAGTCCCTTCAGTAGTTAGAATCTTTTATTTAGCTGGCAGTGGTGGCGCTCGCTGTATTGCAGTAGTTCAAGTAACGAAGATTTTTGTGAGGTAAGTGATCTGTGAAAGGTATAGGTTAATGTTAGTCAGGGCCATTCTTTTGTAGGGATTATTGAAAGTCAGATTGCGTTGCGCTAAAAATATTGTGTGTCAGTTTAGTGTTGATCAGAGTAGATAAAGAGCGAAATGTCTGAATACGTTCAGTTTTGCTCAGCTGTTTGAAAATCAAATAATGTAAGAGCTTTATCAGCACAGTAATTCATTAATTTTTCTAAGGGGTCGTTTCAGGGAACATCCGCACTTCATCGCTCCCTTGGAGACGTTATGTATCATCGCTCGCGCGGCTGCTATAACACCACGTTCAAACTCACTTAAATCTTGATAACCTGAAATTGTAGCAGCAGTAATCGATCTAACAATTGCGCCAGACACTTGTTGTCTTATATAGGCGTTGTCGACCGCAGCGCCGTATTCTGCTTGTTTACATATCTCTTTATTGGAATGGACATGCCTATACCAGTTTCTTTGGCGCTTCAGCGTAGTACTACATTGGTAAATTGTCTGATTTATGTGTTGTACAACATTATGAGGAAGAAGGCATGTTTGTTTACCTGTGTGTCGAATGAAGCCCATTCCATGCTGCCCTGTTGTTCCTTGTAGTGCTGTGATGTCTCCAGTGTACCTCAAGCGTTGGCACGATACGGACTGTAAGGTTGCTACGCTTCAGTTCCTTAGAGATAGTTGCGTTGTGCATATCTTTATTATGGTTCCAAATGTGGAGATACAAACGTGCTGCAATTGCAGCACTGAGAGAAGCTGGTTTATCTGTGCCCCAAACTGCGAAACAACCAGGAGATAAGAGATAGCAATAATGGCTACCACGACCAGGATGACCTTGACAACCAATTAAAAGTGATCACAAACTGATTAGATATACGAGTGAGAGAAATTGCTTCGAAACAGTAGTACAAATTCTCGCAATATTCATAAAAGTGAACAAGAAAAACAGGTCTGTTGCCACGTTAAAAAGGAGACTGACTGATGGCAGCTTAAAAGGGTGTGTGGCAGCGAGGAAAAACTTTCTAAAGTACGGAAATAAAAAAAAAACAATCTCAAAGGGGCTAGTAAATATTGTAACTGGAAACGTGACGAGTGTAAAAATGTATTATTCACAGGTGAATAGAATTATGAGATTTTTGGTGCGAGAAAGAAATTTCTTCGACGAGCTGAAGAAGAAAGGGTGGCCCAGCAGTGCATCCTACCTACAGTTAAAAACGGTTGGTATTCTAAAATGGTTTGGGGTGCTTTGCAGGAGACCGAGGTACCGTTAACTAGGTTAAATAGGGACGGTTGTTGTTTCTTTTGTTATTCCTGAATATAAGCAACTTCTGTACTGAAGATAATATTTTTACATTGTTTAACACTGCTCACGTTATCGACGCATTATAATGAAAATCTGTTCCTTTTTGCTTGAACATATGTGTACTTCTCTTGTTTGTGTCTTTGTCCACCTGCCCCCCCCCCCCCCCAGCACCAACGTCAGGGTGAAAAGAGACAGGTATTTATTTATGATTGTATTCCCTATCCAAATATCTGTTGGGATCTATAGGGACATAATTTATCTTTTTTTTAAAAACTTGAAGATATATATTATATAAGTAGAAGATACAAATGAACTTTTGTTTATTTTAAACCTATAACTAGGATTTTAACAACTATGCAAATAAGGGGTAACATAACATTAGCAAATTAATTAACCAAACAGATCAGTCATTGACTTTAAGATGTAACGTCCTCTTCGCACCGTAGGTGTCTTCAAAACACCAGGAATATCAGGTTTTGAGAAAACAGAGTCGTAGGGCACATCAGGATACATTTGAGTACATGTGCGATTGGCGAAGAAACGTCCCATTGTATTGTTCATTTTCCTTATCAGCTTAACCCTTCCAACGAACACCTTCACACACTTATAAGAAAATTTGACCTTAGACCAGTCTCATACCTTTAAACTGTTTATCTCATCATCTGCTGTGGCCGGATCACTCTTTTGCGCATCCTCTACATCAATGTCATCTGGAAGGTTTTTTTGGATCATCATCAGATAATTGTTCTGGATCATCTACATTGGTTTTCAGAAAGTCCGCCAGAGTAATACTGGGGCCAGCTGTGACATTGTCTCTTTTTTCCATCTCTTGTCTGCTCTGTTTCATCATTCCTGTAACACATTACTTTCAATAATTTTGTCAGATTGTCTGTTACAGTCGCTGGGGCAGCAGTTCCCTCACTTTCTTCGTGTTCAATTGACAAGTTGTCAAGTATTTTCTTTCGATTAAGAGAAAATATAACTGACTTTTGAAAATCAGATTGCATATGATCATTCAAAGCTTCTTCCATTGATTTTAATGATTTATTCAGAAGAGAGGGAATCTAGTTTCTATCAAACTCTCTGCTTTTGACGTTTGCTTTGGATGTACTATTCTCAAGAACTTTTCTCCACATTAGCTTGAATGGTCGGAATAGGGCAACGTCTAAAGGCTGTTTCAATGTGCAATGAACATTTTTGACATCTTCGGAAATGCTATTTTCTACTATGTTATGGTGATTTGAAAATAGGTCTCCGCCCGAAATTAGTAATCGAATGGATAATAAGTAAAAATTTGCATATTGGACTGGTTTTTTGTTCTCCTGACAAACCGAAGTTGCTGACCCAAGCTACTCCAGCATGCAGGAAATTCACAAAAGGAAGAAATCATTTGCATCGCATTCCCAGCAGCATGCGGTGATGCATCATAAATCTTGCGTCCAACCGGATGAACTTAATCATTCCGCCGTCGGAGCGGCATTCCTATTTTGGGTACCGATCATAAATCGGAGCGTTGTGAGTAGTTGTAACCGTTTACCATTGTTCGTAGGAATCGTAAACATTATCCAGTCACATCTGGTGCCAACAGCAGAGAGCCAGTTGTCTTCTCGATGTGCAATATACCAACATGCGTATACCCGTGTACATTATCGTCGTTAACCGTACGTTCCTACGAGTCCCCTCACTCCTGGGAGACCTCAGCTGTCTGACGGAAATAGGTGTCAAAGTGAGTTCTGCATTTTGTGTGTCAACGTAAGAGCTCATGTTCTTGAAGTCCATCACAGTCAACATGTACTACGTCGCGTATCGAGCGATCCACTTGACCACATGTGTCTTATGTTTGGAAAAATGTCGTGTCCAGCAAAAGAAGTGCATCTGACGTGACTTTGTGTCGGTGGTGCGCGAAGGAAGGCCAGTATCGACGTGTCAGTATTAAAGCGTCCCTTGCCGTGCCGCACGCTAAGTCATGTTGTTCAGTGTCTAACATACCACAGGTTATGCAAAGGGGAGAATCAACCATATTAATGTGTACAACGAGTTCCGTGTAGCAATTTTAAGGTTGATGGGGATATAATATCTCGATCGCGCTGCCCTCCACAGCAGTGGCTTATGCACTGCGCGCCTGACATGTTGTTGAGCTCTCGTTGGATGTTTGATTTCCATGACGTTGCGGTCATGGTGACTCATCAACCAGCGATACGACTCCTGAGTCGTGGGTGTTCTCATGGAAGATACCTCCGGACGAACATAACTATAAACCACTACAAATAAGGCTACTTGTACAAGTGAAGGCGAGACGTCGGCCACCGCTTCCGGAGATTCGAACAACGGCGGAAAAATATTATCTATCAGAGCTGATGCATGGTGTGTTTTCGCTGTTGCCAATTCACAACCATAGCTGGCATATGAAGTGCCAAAGTTTCGATGCGTACGTTCGTGAGGCGAGGTCGCCATTACGGATCGGTAGGGTTAGCGTGTCATACTTCTTAACCAACATCCCAGTACTAACACAATAAACAAAGGCAGCCACAAGGCTTCGGTATCGGTAGGATGTGCGCTAATTGTGGCAGTCGTAACACGAGGTGAACGTTGCTGTACGCTACACGTTGGAGCATGTCGAGAGCTCTCAATGAATTGTTGCGTTCGGGCAATCGAACATTCTGAAGCAGCCGCCGATAACTCGCCGGCACCGACCGCCGCAAAGAACGAGTAAATGTGAGTCCCAGGCACCGCAGCGTTTTCGTCTGAAACGGGGTTGGCACGTCTTTCACATCTCGTCCAGTGTGTCGCAGTCTTGAATTTGTCGTATTGACAACGCTACCTGGCGCCATTTAGGAGGTATGTCCAACAACCTGACGCACTTCATGTCCTGATCCGACGAGGAGTATCAGCTCATCCGCGTAGGCACGTCAAATGAATGACATCTCGCTTAGCGTTATCCCAGTCAGAGAGAGAGTGGCATAACAAGCATCAGCGGCTCGAGTGCAATCGGAAAAAGCACTAATGAAAGCGAGCACCCTTGGCCGACCGAGCTGTTAATGTGAATTGTGCCCGCAACCTGACCGTTTACTATCACCTTTGGTGTAGCCCCTCGGATCAGTCTCGTACTATGGACATGAAGACTGGTGGAACCACCATTGTGCCCATAACTGACGATAAAAAATCGTGGTTTATCCTATAGGATGCACGATAAAACTCCGACATTAGAGCTGCTCGCATTCCACACGTTTCCGGAAGAGCTATGACGTCCCGCTATTCGCTTAAAGCTGAGTGGAAGTCGCTTCGAACTCTTAGGCATGCCTGATCAGGGGAGATGGTCCACGATATCGCCAATTTAAGACGAGGCGCTAGCAGTCGTGCAAAGATTCTGTGTTCTTTGTTTAACATGGTGAGTGGCCGATACTGATCAGCACTGCGACGCCACTCCGATTTTGGAATAAAGGCCGTCACAAAATCAGCGGCACACTCATCTTAGGGCACATCAACTCACTGTACATCGACATCCCTTGTACCATAATTATTTCCGAGAAACTCCATAAAAAATGGTTCAAATGGCTCTGAGCACTATGGGACTTAACATCGGAGGTCATCAGTCCCCTAGAACTTATAACTACTTAAACCTGACTAACATAAGGACATCACAAACATCCATGCCCGAGGTAGGATTTGAACCTGCGACCGTAGCAGTCGCGCGGTTCGAGACTGAAGGGCCTAGAACCGCTCGGCCAACCACGCCGGCTAATCTCCAACGTTATCCTATCTGGCCCTGGGGATTTACGGGCCGTTCCTTTCTTGAGCGCCTTCATTATTTCATCTTCTGTGAGTGGCTCCATTAGTGCAGCCTTATCCATCTGTCAGTCTCGCTGGTAATTGTTGCAGTATGTCTCCCCCACCCGGTGGTCCTTCGGTGCGTCAGCAAAGAGGTGACGGGAATGCTCCAGTGCCTTCTTGTGTCATTCAGCGGACGACCCTCTGAGTCATGGAGCACTGTGACTAATTGATCGGAGGTATCGTTTGCATTCTCGCGACACATGATGCATCGAGGTGCATTCCCCAGCGATGTTGTCTAAACACTTTGCCCGGATCGGCATGCCTCTCAATCGACGTTGCGTGATCCACGGGTGTTGTAACGTTGAGTTTGATCCTTTGAGTCTACATGGTGAGCTCGTTTATTGTTGTGGTCTTCAGTCTTGAGACTGGTTTGATGCAGCTCTCCATGCTAATCTATCCTGTGCAGGCTTCTTCATCACCCAGTACGTACTGCAGCCTACATCCTTCTGAACCTGCTTAGTGTATTCACCTCTTGGTTTCCCTCTACGATTTTTACCCTCCACACTGCCCTCCAATACTAATTTGGTGATCCCTTGATGCCTCAGAATATGCCCTACCAACCGATCCCCTCTTCTAGTCAAGTTGTGCCACAAACTCCTCTTCTCCCCAATTCTATTCAATACCTTCTCATTAGTTATGTGATCTACCCATCTAATCTTCAGTATTCTTCGTTTTGGAATTGGATCCCTTAATGACGACTCAGGAAACATCGTGTTTGAATCGAAAGTGTCCCTTATCCATGTCGTCTTAACCCTACGTTATTGTACGACCTCTCCGTACGAACCCTCTGTACCACCAATGAAGCACTGAAGTGTAAGCTGGAATGCGTCTTTGGGAAGTCTCCCATAAATCCTTGGACTCACTGATGACATTTGGGGTGTGCCAACAGTGGCGAACTGAGCTTGCACGTGCCTCGGATTCGCCACACATTTTGCTGAGGGAGGGATACGGTACGGAGATAAGCTAGATGGTCGGTATAGGCAATGACCCATAGTTCAGCGTCGACCACATTGTCTCGTAGGGGGACAGAAATATGTATTCTATCAAATCTGCTCGCCGAGTGCGTACTATAAAATTTATATCCCAGGCGATTCCCGTGGATTCCTGTCACATCTGTCGGATAAGTCCGTATCTCCAAATATCACTTGTTCACGACAGATGTTGTAACGCTGAGTTTGATCCTTTGGGTTTACTACACGAAGTCACCACTTACCAGTAAATGACCGAATCCGCCGGTAAATAAGGGCATGATCTCTTCCGAATAATATTTCGCAAGTGCTCACTGATTTCTGTGCCGGATGGGGCGTAAACGTTGACAACAGGGAACCCATAAAATGATATCGCCAGTCCTCGTGCTGAAGGTATGTAAGCCAAGTCGCGAATTTCCCTTCTTGGCCAGATATCCCCGTTCCATTGTCGTTGATAGAGTTCGGCGCCGTGGAGAAGATGTCGCCGTGTACTTGCTGAAACTAATTGGTGCAGATTCCCTGCATCATCAATATGTCGACATCTAATGTGTACAGCAAGTCCCAGAAAAACTACCGTTTTAAGAGCAATCTAATAGTATTGACATTAGCTGTCCCTATTTTGCATGGCTTGGACCGAGTATTTGTCATCTTTGCCCAATGGTAAACTGGCGAATATCACAATGTGGTCTCATTATATGTCATAAAAAGACCGCCCGTTCGATGTCTTCTCGCGGTATTACCGTAGTTGTTCTGGGGTTTGGAAGAAGGACGCGAGTCTCCGCCAAAGGGAGGAGTCACGTCAGTGATATCTTCATCCTGCCCAGTCGTTACCAGCGAGGGCTTCTACTATGCCGGGGGCCGTGCGGTTCTAGGCGCTACAGTCTGGAACCGAGCGACCACTACGGTCGCAGGTTCGAATCCTGCCTCGGGCATGGATGTGTGTGATGTCCTTAGGTTAGTTAGGTTTAAGTAGTTCTAAGTTCTAGGCGACTGATGACCTCAGAAGTTAAGTCGCATAGTGCTCAGAGCCATTTGAACCATTTTTCTACTACGCCGGGGGCTGTACTTTTTACGTAGTGTTAGAGAACTTTCCGCAGCATCATTCTACGCTACTGCAGCGTCGATGGGCACCCGATAGGATGGACCATCGGAACGGCACGACGTCTATTCACTATGCGAATGCACTTCTTCGGCGATATCCGGTGGCTGTTGGTCCTTGTCATATAGGTCCATATTTCCAAAGTCATCAGGTGTCTCAGGTTGAGGATGGGGTGATTCTCCACAGTCGAGGTGGTGCTTTTTGCGACGCTTCACGGGAGGGATGGGGGGTTGTTTATGTGCCCATATTTCGACCTCTGTAGCCACAGTGTCCGTGGTCGTCTTCATAATCTGTCACCTCCAACGTCTGGGGCTGGTGTGGAGTAAGCCTATCATCATTATGGCCTATCAGCATTATGGCCTGCCAGCCCCTCCTTCATTTGCAATGGCGATTCCAATAAACCCTCGGATCACGGCGTCACCTCCTCGCGGATCGCCGACGCCTATGTAAGCGGTAGTGACGTTGAGGTGGCCTGCGTCGGTTAAGTCTCCACTGGGCAGTTGCACAAGTCACCTCTTCATGCACTCAGGTCGAAGATATCCTTCACCACCACATCCAGAGCAACCCCGTGGTTGGTAGTCATAGACGACAATGGTACTACAACCCCTATATTTCAATAGGAAGGCATATGTTTTGTAAGGGCGATTAGTACCTGACGGACACTTGAGCACTGGATGTGTGCTAAAACTTGCCCAACATTCCGCTGTATGACTAATTACACTGCCATATGGCTGGAATGATTCAGTGATCAGTGATTCAGGTGCTTCGATGGGCAGCACGAAGATTCGAATCGTACCCAAGCCGAGGCCCGCATGAACGATTAACATGTCGCTAATATTGTCGAAACAAGAATCCTCGTTTGGGAGCTTCTGTACTCGTATTACATGCTACGGTCTCGACCAGTTTGACAATCGCCTAGTAGTGCAAAGGCGTCAGGACCAGATGAGATAACTATAAGATTCTATGAAGATTACGCGAAAGCACTTGCTCCTCTTCAAGCAGTAATTTATCGTAGATCGTTTGAGCAATGAAAGGTACCTAGCGACTGGAAGAAAGGTCGTTCCGGTTTATAAGAAAGGTCGTAAGACAGATCCACACAATTATAGACCTATATCATTGACGCCAATCTGTTGTAGAATTATGAAACATGTTTTATGCTCAAGAATTATGATGTTTTTGGAAAATGAACGTCTCCTCTATAAAAATCAACATGGTTTCCGCAAACAGTGATACTGTGAAATTCAGCTCGCTCTGTTCCTCCACGAGATCCACATCACTCAGGTTGATGGCGTCTTCCTTGATTTCAGTAAGGCATTTGAGACCGTTCCGCATTGCCGTTTAATGAAAAAAATACGAGCTTACGGAGTATCGGAGCAGACCTGCGATTGGATTCAAGACTTTCTAGCAGATAGAACACAACAAGTTGCTCTTAACGGAACTAAATCGACAGATGTAAAGGTAATATCCGGAGTACTACAGGGAAGTGTGATACGATTGTTGCTGTTTACACTGTATGTGAATGATCTAGTAGAAAGCGTCGGATGCTCTTTAAGGCCATTTGCAGATGATGCAGTTGTTTATACCAAAGTAGCAACGTCAGAAGAGAGTAAGAATTTACAGAACGGCCAGCAGAGAATTGTGAGCCGTGCGCGGCTCGCGCTCATGCCGTTTATTGTTCGTCATCTTGTTTTTGTGGTTCTGTCGCCTAGTTTTTTTCTTTAATTCGATTCACTGGCGTCACTAGGTTGCTGGTTTGCTTGCCCGTAGTGGTAGCAGAGCGGTTATCGAGAAGTGCACTGTCGTACCATCTCTGGAGCGACCGCGAGTGTACCCGGCACGTGTTCCGTCCGAAGGGAGTTTGGACGGAGCGCCAGTGGGGACCGGACAGCCAGTACTCTCCCGACCGTTCCCGACACACATAACTTGAGTGGGGACGACCTTGATTGGCCAGTCTTCTCATCGGACGACTTGTATTTGGTCGCCACCGCTCGTGGAAACTCTCTGTGTGTCGAGTTGATTCGTCCTTGTTGCTCCACAGAGATTGCTTTTATGATTGCTCGAGTTCTTGCGCAAGTGTGTTACACAGAGCAGTGTGAAGCTTCTGTGATTTCCATTGAGCAGATCTATGCTGTCTGCGTACTGGAGTAGTCAGTCGGTCGGTTGAAATAAAGCAGTGAGTGTGTCGGGTGGAAGGGAATCGATTAGGCTGTTGGTTGGTTCTTCAGCTGTGCCTCGATGGTGTTGCCACCCGATTGTTTAGTGTTACGCTTGGCAGCGTGTCTCACCTAAACTGTTGTTGGAGTCTCCTCCCCAGGCCGACCCTTGCAACACTTTTGAGCACCACTGTTATTGTTTGTGGTTGTCATTTTATTTGGTCGCAGGTATTGTGCCAGCCCTTCAGCCGTGTATTAATACTGTATGAGTTATGTTTAGTATATAGTCTTCAGCCGAACTTCATGACAACTATTTTAAGATTAGGCCTTCAGCCATGTTTCTCTTACAATTCTGGTTGCTCTGTATTTAGGCCTTCAGCCGCGTTTGTTTCAGAATCTGTGGCTTTAATATGTAAATTCTTGTCTGTAAGGTTTCTCTTTAATATCTTGAATTCTTAAAACGGCCTTCAGCTGTGTTCTGTAAATGTTTATGTTATGATTCTCTTTAATAATTCTTGAGTAATTGTTTGGGCCTTCAGCCGACAAGATACTTCAAGTTTTCTTAAGATGTTTTTCTGTTGTACTGTGTAAAAGCTTATCACTAAAGCCTCTCTTTTACCATTTAAAAAGAATTTGTTATTGGGCTTCAGCCAAAGAATTAATTGGAATTTCCCTTAAGATGGCCTTTAACCGGAATCTGTAAATGCTTGGCTTTTATAGAATTCCTTAGCTAATCTGATATATTATTTCCCCCTTTAGCCGAGAATATATTGTAATTTTACTTAAATAATGCTTTCGGCCTTTACTCTAAATCCTGATGTTTTAGATGGTACAATTTCAACTTATTTAGGAGAAATTACTTGGGCCCTCAGCTGTGAATTAATCTTTGTTGTTTTAAAGAGAAAACTGTGCTTTGGTTTGACTTTGGTTTGAGCAATAAAGTTGTGTGTTCTTGTGTAACTTGTAGTAACTGACCTTGTACCCTTTCCACAACCTGATCCGCTCTGTCCTGCGAAACCAGATTTCAAATTGATGAATGCTGCCAACTCTGGCAGTTGACCCTGACTGTAAATAAATGTAACATATTGCGCATACATAGGAAAAGAAATCCACTACTGTACAGCTACACTATTGATGAAAAAACAGTTGGAGACAGCGTCTGCTGTAAAATATCTAGGCGTAACTATCGAGAGCGACCTTAAGTGGAGTGACCATATAAAACAGATAGTGGTAAAAGCAGATTCCAGAATAATATAGAAATTCTGTGTCTCAGTTGAAAAGTGCTATTAGTAACCTATGACAGGTCTCAAATATTATGCACCATCATGAGATATAAAACAATTGGTTACAAATTGTTGGGAGTGGAAAGCAATTGGTGGCAGGCCCATACCTCAGTAAATGTTGCTGGACAGGCCCACAGCTGTACTGGGCAGACTGGGCAGCCCCTCATCGAGACAGGTCTCCAGCAGAACAGTGCCGCGATACCTGCTGTGGTGCCAGCCGAAGCTTGGGCTGGGGGGGCAACAGTCTGAAGGAACACGTCCACTTAGTGGAGTCATAAACCAGGCACTGCATGCAGCGCCATGCATAATAAAAATTGACAAGTTTATGTGTCTGCTGATACTGCAAATAGGCCTGTGAACCACTTCTATCAGCTGCCTCGGTAGTGTAAGAAACTCCGGCGTCTAGTTAGACACGAGTTTGTGCTGTCATGTGGGAGGGAGGATTTAAAGCATTTGAGTCCTGTGATTGGCTCAACACAGGCTGAAGGTAGTGTCGTTCGTGCACTTTGCAGGAAAACATAATTATTTTTTGGGAGAGGAGTGAAGCACTCGGGTGCGGGACTTCGTTCTCATAGGCACTTCTAATCGAGGCTTTGGCATATGTGGTTGGTACTTGGGACCTGTCCTGAGACTGACTTCACTTGCGAGTAGTTTAGACAGGGGAGCCTGTGGTGAAGTTCTTACTGTACCGACATTGTGACTACAAACGTTTCAGACTACTCGTTTGCAGAGGGCACACTTATTCGTTTTTGGTTTACCAGTCTTGACTTTTGGTATCCTTGTGTGCTTTGTCATATGAGTGAGCCTAATTGGTCCTTGGTACGACCAGCTAACGGGTGTCACACACACTAAAATCTACCGTAACTTCAGGGCTCTAATAGTAAATTACGATCCGTCTGCCGGATCGCTAGATCGTGAGATTTTTGCATGTCTTTCGTGGTCGCGATCGATTCACGGGTGCCGCCTCCACGTCTCGCCTCCGCCGCACACATCTCGCCAGCTGCAAGTTACATCGCCCCATGAAGCAAACAGGGTAATGTAATGCCGCTTTGGCATTGTCAGGGCGTACAGATCTCAATCTCCACTTGCTCTCAGCTGCACATATGTAGAGAAACTTTGATCAACCAAGTCTGCGCAGAGTCAGATCAATTCAGATCGCGTTATCTACATTTTTATTGACAGAGTATTTGACTCACTCGACTAGTTATACTGCCTCTGCCACCCAGGATCCTTGTAAAGTGTAGTCTTGAATCACCTTTTAGTTGTTCACAGTCTTCATTCAATAACTTGTATAGTATAATTTAAGTATGTTGTAAAGAAAAGTCTCCCTCGGGCATGGGAGTGTGTGTGTGTCCTTAGGATAATTTAGGTTAAGTAGTGTGTAAGCTTAGGGACTAATGACCTTAGCAGTTAAGTCCCGTAAGATTACACACACACACACACACACACACACACACACACACACACACACACACAAGATTTGTAAAGAAAAAATAAATGTTGTTAGAACACTAAAAATATGCCAACACAGTCAGTTATTTAAATAGTCCCCACCAGCGTTACCTTTCAACAAGACTTTTATTTCTGACGGTCGTGTATAAGACGTTGAAATCGGTGATACAGAATACCTTCCCCTTGTACGGAAACTGAACCTGACTGTGGATATAAGATTACGAACCCGTTTTATGTGTCTCATTATACATCCAGACACTGAACGTGAACGGCAAATGACACATTCTTCCTAGTATTATTAAGTCTTGGAGATGGCAAAACTGTCGCAAAGTGCATCGAAAAAAAAGGAAAGAAAGAAAAAAAGGGGGGGGAGAGAGAGAGAGAGAGGAGAGGTCTCTCACAAGTAACAGCTGAAATTTAACTTAGTACGTTGAACTTAAACAGCGTACTATATAGCCTCAAAGTGTAATAATTTGTGTCTTTTACGCTCGGTTTGTGCAGGTCTGAACTGTTCGCCTCTTATGAGCTATACTGTCTAATAATCATAAAACATTGTGATCTTCTGTACCGGAAAAGATAAGTTTCGATGATACTCTCTCTCGCCTTGTGTCTCGTACCGCTTTTACTTCGTCTTACTTTCTGTAGAGCTCTTATAGAAAGTAACTGCTAGTGCTGCTTATTCATGCTTCGTTAATCTTCGATTAACTGAAAAGGAAATATACCGAGAACATTTTTATGAAACACATCATACGTATTCAGATATGGCGATCTGGACCACATGGTGGAATTCGTGAAGAAAGGAAGAGGAGCAAGACAATAAACTCCCAAAGACGGAATGTGTTAAAAATGCAACATAATGTTTGAAAAGGCAATATGCATAAGATTACTCGTCATGGATAACCATAAGATCAGCTATTTGTTAAAATGGCAGATGTCACATTTTTGTGATTTTCACTTTTTCACAGACTGTGTAACCCGTAGGGAAGGTACATCATTCTGTGTTTAAAATGCTGTTATTTTCTTCATATATAGTTAAAAAGGTCAAATGTCCTGTACAGCTACGTTTTTAACAGAATGCTGCATGTTACTTTGTTAGTGGGTTGGCAATGTATTTTGTCGCCTCTTACTGGAGAACACAACAATGCATTGTAGGTGACAATACTACAAATTTTACTGTTTGAAAGCACAGTAAGCACCATGACTTCTTCAGATGAAGATGAATGCGTTCTTGGAAGGAAAAGAAAATCAAACCCCCAATGTTACAAGAGAAATATAGGGTGATTCTGATTAACGCTTAAAAACCCTCAAAGACCGCCGTAAATGGTGCTCAGACAATTAATTTTGTGTAAGACGGTTGAGGCCTCAAATGTCTGGAAATATTCCAAGAGTGGATGACATATGTCGACAGGCTCAACGGCTGCACCTGCGGTGAGGTACGTCATGTGTTCATTCCTCATCCATTTGTTTAGGTATACCCCGACATCTGCCACCCCATGAGTCTTACATTACTTGCCTCAGTGCCGTCTACGCCTCTTTGGGAGGGGGGGGAGGGTGTTTATATGTTAATAAGAATTACCCTATGTAATAAAGCAAGCAAAACTGAGAGGAGCATCTTATAAGAACGTCTCTGGTAAGAATGTAAATAACAAAATAATTGGCGGGGAATGCAGGAATTCCATATAATTTAGTATTTATGTCACTTACGTTATATCAGTTCCACGAGAGGACAGCTGTCTGCCTACAAAGGTCATTCAAATAGAGTAATGAGGGAGTATCCTTTTAGCGTAAGTTCACTTAATTTGATTTCAACAACCCTGGCTATATTGTGGGGTAGCCATTCACCAGTGATCTGGTCAAACGTACCTTAGACGTTGGCCTAGGCCAGCATGTTGTACAACTTATAATATATGCTGTTCTGACAAAGTGCCCATAAAGGAGCATGCGATGGAGGACCTTCACAAGTTCTTTCAGTACATAGGAGACGGCTGTAGCGAATTTTATGTGGACAATCTGAAGGACACTTCGGTGGAAGCAAATATCGAATTAGAGGACTAACAAGAACTCGTTACACTGTTTTTTTGTTACCTTTCTA
Source organism: Schistocerca piceifrons (assembly GCF_021461385.2). Classification (NCBI taxonomy): domain Eukaryota; kingdom Metazoa; phylum Arthropoda; class Insecta; order Orthoptera; family Acrididae; genus Schistocerca; species Schistocerca piceifrons. The sequence goes on along the minus strand of NC_060144.1, from coordinate 341,921,474 downwards.
AGCATAATAAAAAAAATTAGGTCCATGTAAACGCATTAAAGGCCAATAAAATAGCTAGTTTTTAAAATATATGTATTTATTTTTTCAAAATTTACTAAAAGGGCACAAGTCCTGAGAGTCTGAAATATAATAACATTATCATTCTGATAAATATGAGAGATTTTGGGTCAACCATCCTCATTAAGAGTGGTAGTACAATGTTCTGGAATGGAAAATTTGGAAGAAACTCTTGAAGTGTAGTAACAAAGTTTTTTGTGTATGTCCGAAAATTCATTCTGATTGACATTTTCCCTTTTAGCAAATGAGTAGTAGTTCAACATCTCTACTGGACACCACAATAGATAAAAGAATGTTACAAGCTTCTGAAACATCTTCTTGCGAGTGAGCGAGACTGTAAATCACATGAATTTACCGGTGGTTGACACAGAAACTGATAGCGATCACTGAGTGTTCCTATGAAACCAAAAGTTTGAACAGAGACCACGTTTCCCATGCCAAGTTCGAAAAGAATATGCAGTTTGAAAAGACACATTTCCACACACCCTTAGAGTACTTTTGAGTCCCAAGCACACAAATGCAACCCAAACACTCGTGGCTTGTTGCAATTTCAGGGTATTGCTAAAAGTTGTCGGCTAAACGAGCCCATATAGAAAACACAAGTGTCAAAGTTATGTCCGTTCGATGTGCTGGCAGGAGTCTGAAATAGGAAAAGAAATCAACTACTGTACAGCTACACTATTGATGAAAAAACAGTTGGAGACAGGGTCTGCTGTAAAATATCTAGGCACTCTACAAAGCTTAGGGCTTTTTGCCTAAACTGCATGAGGTGTCCCAACCGAAATATACGAAATTTTAGAAAACATTCTGTCGATGGAGAATGAACAGCGACCGGTGTCAAATATTAATATTCCTTAAAACTCTCTTGTTCGCAATAAATGTTTATTTTAGTGGCAACCGGTTTCGATCTATATTATAGACCATATTCCGGCCTCATGCACTGTGATGGCGGCCAGTGGCTGAGGACGAAACAAAATCCGAAGAATATGCACATCAGCTCATGGCCTCTGTATTCTTACTGATTGTCCACCGCTACTAGCCGCCATCATTGTGCCTACGGCCTGAAGATGGTCTAAATTATAGTCCGAAACCGGTTGCCAACCAAAAGAAATATCTTTTGCAATCAAGAAGGTTTTACTCAATATTAATTTTCGAATTATACGAACCCAGTGCTCTGATGGTCCGACGCCCGTCAAAGCTTCCGTTTCCCCTGCAGATTCCTGTTGAAAGACGCACCTTTGCAGCAGATAGGGTGGGCCAGGTCCCATCGTTTTTGAATTGACAAGTGATTTACTCAAGGCATGCGAGTACTCGTTCTGAAAAACGTTCGCACGAATACGACCACCTTTCAATACACTAATAAATTTTTTTTGTAATCGAAACGCAACATTTTTATACTGTTAACTGTACTGCGAACGCTTCTTGTTGTCATTTCAGTTGCGAGTCTCAGAAAGTAATTACGTTTTTAATTAAAATTTTATGACACTAATGTCTGCATTTAGAATATCTCAAAGACATTCGAATCATGACGTACGTATTTGATGTTTCACAACATGTTGCCGGCCGGAGTGGCGTGAGGTTCTAGGCGCTACGGTCTGTAACCGGGCTACCGCTATGGTCGCAGATTCGAATCCTGCCTCGGGCATGGATGTGTGTGATGTCCTTAGGTTAGTTAGGTTTAAGTAGTTCTAAGTTCTAGGCGACTGATGACCTCAGAAGTTAAGTCGCATAGTGCTCAGAGCCATTTCAACCATTTTCACAACATGTTTCTGGAATAATTCATGCAGAAATGAAAAGCGTTCCTACGAATACTGCCGGAAAAAATTAGTACACCTGGAATGACGGAGTCGATTTTTATGTAATGACGGCATATGCCACATCTAGATGTACTGATAATGGTTTAAACGTCGTCCGTCAACAGAAAGCGTAGTCGCATAACTACCCCGCGCCATCTGTGTCTGCTTTTTAAAAGTGATGCTCAAAGCCAGAAGTGTGGAGCAAGCAGGCAATCATGCCATAGAGACAAATTTGTGTTTCCTACAGCCAACTGAGTCAGTTTGAAAGGGGTCAATCTGTGGCCCTCCGAATGGTGGATTCGTCGTCTTGGGGAACTGCCACACAAGTGGTCACGGGAAAATTCTCAACTCGTAGACGAGCTTTTGGACGTCGACATAGCGGGGACGCCCGCCAGGGTCGTGAATTGTAAGGCCAGCATTGGCAGATCGTACAGCTACCACAGAACACATAAGAGTGCTTGTGAGCCCAGACATATCAACATAGACCTGGTGAGCCCTGTCAGAGTACATTCATCCAAGACTCACTAGTCGCTCCCTAGGCCCTATGATGTGGGGTGTAATACCTCGTTGACCTTTGGTGTTTCTGGGGTGGGTCGCTAACCAGTGCTTAGTACATGCTGAATGCATTTAGATCCTTTCTTTTGCTGTCCTTGCACCAGGAAGGAAAATGAGCGTTTGGCGTCTTTGGCCGGAGGCCCCTCACGGGGCAGGACTTATTAAATTCGACGCCACATTGGGCGACCTGCGCGCCGGATGGGGATGATACGATGATTAAGACAACACAACACCCAGTCCCTGAGCGCAGAAAATCCCCGACCCAGACAGGAATCCAACCCGGACCCGTACGACGGCAATCCGTCACGCTGACCACTCAGCTATCGGAGCGGACGTTCCAACAGTATAATGCTCGCTCACACACCGCCCGTGAAACTCAACGTGCTCTGCAACACGTGCAGTAAACTCCGTGACCAACGCAACCTTCGGTTTTGTCTTCATTCGAATAGTTGTGCGATTCTCCGTATACACTACTGCAAGAATAAATCTAGAGTGAATTGGAAATCCTTAATATGTTGTACCGATTTTTTCCGAAAATTTATTTTTCATTGACACTCCTCGTTACGGCTAGTAACAGGAAGTAGACTACCAATATCGCGGTTCTTTTTGCAGTTACCTGTACTCGTCTTTCATATCGAAAGCGCTGTGCGCTTAATAGAAGGAAGTTCCAGCGCATAATCCGAAATGTAATTTAGGATCCAGTGTCTGCAGTCTCTCAGTCGTCCGCTCGGTGTATTCACAGCTTCTCGCGGAAGCGGTTTATGCAATCAGTTGGTGAATGGGAAGTGTTCCGCGCCGCGCCCTCCGTCTTAGTGAGCAAATCAATTCGAATTAAGCGCAGGACGCGGAGTAGCACCAACCATACCAAGTTCTGGGGTCCACAGTTCAAGTTGGCGAGCTCCTCCTACACTCCGTCGGTACTCGAGCAGTTAGGAGCAACTTGTCTGTGGACGGGTTAGGGAGGAGATGGGAGGGCAGAGGGAGAGGCCAGAGGCAGAGGGCAGGAGGGGACTGGTACCGTAACGCAACGCGTGCCCTGAGCAGTCGGAGAGGGGTGTATGTCTAGGCTGACAGCACCAAAACCTAAACATGAAAGCTCGCACCGACATTGTGCATTTTTAAATGGGTAATACTGTAAGTGATATACAAACACGAGTGATCCTCTTCTCCCTTTACAGTAATCTGTTTTTCTTATATATATCGATCTGTAGGCCACTCAATATCCTTAAGTAATTAATTAAAACTCCTCCTCATATTCCTTCTCACAGTTCTCCTCCACTGTTTTAGTTTCTTTGTGAATAACTTGCTTTCAGCCTCCTTACGACTTTTCTACCCTGCAAATTTTACTTTCATAGAACTCTATTAATGAATACCTGTATAACTGTTTATTCAAATCTTTTTGTTTCATTTTTTCTAAACATTTACTCATAGTTATTACAGTCTTCTCATAGTGGTACAGTTCACTAATAAACTGACTTGAAATGATTTTTTATTTATCAATTTTTACGATCAGGATGTCAACTGTTGCCTCTTGACTTTTCATTGTCCTCTCCAAATTATCATGTGTCAACAGCCACGAAACATGCAATACCAATTTCATCATGCAGAGGTTATGTCATTAATAAGGCAATATTTTCTTCTCTAGTCTGAGGATAATACGCGAGGTGTATTCACTAAGTAAGACAACACTTTTTTTCAGAAGGCTAGTTGGCTTTATTCAGGATTCCAATACACCATATTAATCCTCACTCTTTGGGTTACCAATCCCTTTTTGTCTATATAAGCTCCGTTCAAAAAAAAAAATGGTTCAAACGGCTCTGAGCACTATGGGACTTAACTTCTGAGGTCATCAGTCCCCTAGAACTTAGAACTACTTAAGCCTAACTAACCTAAGGACATCACACGCATCCATGCCCGAGGCAGGATTCGAACCGTCGACCGTAGCGGTCGCGGGGTTCCAGGCTGTAGCGCCTAGAACCGCTCGGCCTAAGCTCCGTTCAATTCGGGCCTGTATACCATATGGTACCGTTCTACTAGTCGACGTCGGATCCAACTTCTTGCTTCGTCAATAACCACCTCATCACCCACGTGCTGCTTTCTGTGGAGTATATCCTTCATTGAGCGAAACAGACGGAAGTCGGAAGGTGCGAGATCCGGGCTGCAGGGTGGGTGAGGAAGAAGAGTGCAATGAAGTTTTGTGAGCTCCTCTTGGATACGCGGACTTATATGAGGAGTTACGTTGTCACGGAGAAGAAGAATTTCGCTAGCATTTTTGTAACGTCGATCACACTGCTGTTGTTTCTTCAGTTTCCCGAGCGTAGCACTATACGCTTCAGATTTGGTTGTTGCACCATGCGGGAGGACATCAAATAACCCCCTCAGTGATCCAGAAGAGAGTCGCTATGAGTTCACTGGCCTAAGGCGTGGCTTTGAACTTTTGCTTCAGAGGAGAGGTTGTGTGGCGTCACTCCATCGATTGTCGTTTTGTTTCCGGTTAGGAGTGATGAACCCATCCATGTTTTATCACCAGTGGCGATGTTCGACAAAAAATTGTCAGGATCAGCCTCGAAACGCGCAAGTAGTTCCGCACAGATAGTCCTTCTTTGCCTTTATGGTCTTCCGTTGGGAAGCGAGGAACCTAGCGAGTGTGTCAGCACTACCAAAGCAGACATCTAGCTGAGCAGCGAGGTGTTTGACTGCGATCCATCGATCACCTCGATTAGAGTCTCCGTACGTTCCAACATTGCTTATGAATATCTGGGATGCTTTGGTTTTCGGTCGAAAGAAATTCAGTAACAGCTCTCTCTCTCTGGCTCTGAGCACTATGGGATTTAACATCTGAGGTCATCAGTCCCCTAGAACTTAGAACTAATTAAACCTAACTAACCTAAGGACATCCCACACATCCACGCCCGGGGCAGGATTCGAACCTGCGATCGTAGCGGTCGCGCGGTTCCAGACTGAAGTGTCTAGAACCGCTCGGCCACAGCGGCCGGCTTAACAGCTCTCTGCTTGGAACGCACCTCTGTCACAGACGCCATTTTGAAAGTTACGTATAGCGCCCCACCTATCAGAGCTACATGAAACTATAGGGCTTGAACCGGAAATATCCCATGATGTCCCACAGCAAATTCTTTCTCGGCCGAAATTGGCCGAGAGCAAAATTGGTTTGCGTAAGATATTGAACGCCCCTTCTGTTTCTTACCGTATAATGGTATACGCCCTATTTCAGACTGAAACTGAATAATACAGTTTCTATGTCCTTAAATGAGCTAAATTATCTCCTACAACTCCTGCTGTTCTGTATTATTTCAGTATACTGGTAAACCTTAACTGTAACCATGATAATCTCTTCCGAGGCAGTATGACCTTTAATTCTCTTAAAACACTATAAAATATCATTCTTCCTTTCTCTGAGAGATTTTGTTGTACCAGCGCGGTCACAACCGAGTCGGCACGATGACGAAATCGGAACGCTTCGAAACATTCACAAGCTCAGCAATGACACGATGCCAGCAGCTCCGCAATGGCGACCTGAGCGCTGGGCCAATAACCTGTGTTTCAAGTAAGTCATTTCGACGGCGCTTAGTAGGCAGCGTATGTGACATCAACTGCTGCCAGATCTCCCTTGTCTTGTATAGGAGCTGGCTATCCGGCCAGACTGATATACCGGTACAGTCGGACTTCGAATCGATGTCGCTGCAAGGTCGCCAAAGTTCCTCTTCGTACAATTCATCACCAGATGGACGAGGGGCGATCTGAATCCTTCCTGGTCACCGAGGCGCTGAACACCTGTCAGCGCCCGACATTCACTTAGCTGAGGGAGACAGAGCCTCACCGCCAGCGGGGTAACAGCAATATAAGACCGCCGAAACTCTGCCCTCCAGAGGTATGCGGACTATGCAAGACTTTGGCACTACTGGGACAGGAGCTACCGCCGCTTTCTTGACACCGCTTTCGCCACCACCGTGGGCGGCAAGATAGACAACTGACCACGCTCGTGGAACATGAGCGTCGTGGGTCGACGCTGGGCAGCGCCACCGTACGAAGGAGCGCACCTGTTAGTGTGGCAACTTGTTGGAGTAATAAAGGGCTTACATGCATGCCGTCTGGCCTGCCGCATGCACCTTCACCTCCGACTCCCGTAGCCCCTGCCAACCATTCAATATCACTATGTCAATGTGGAAGAACGATCACGTTCACCCCTTCAGTAGGGACTCACTATAATGCTGTTTTTATCTGTTTTGGTGTATTTCCTTACTTGTTATGAATTTTACCATTTCTTTTGTTGTTAATGTACTGAGTAGCTCCCTCAAATTCGCAGCCATATCAGTTCTGTGAATCTAACGTGTAATTCGAGAGTAAAAATTTGCTGTATAGAGATATTTTTGTTTCAGTGTTTATTTTTAACGTCAATTTCTATACTTTATGAGTGGATTTAGTTGCAAATATTACTTACAATATGTGTGCATTTATTTTTTCCAGCGTCCGTTTCTATGTATTGAAACTCTCAAACATCAGTAGTTTCTTTATTAATTTTCTTCTGTGAGAGTGTGTGTGGCCAAGGTGTCTATATTTAATTCGATATAAATACAAATTCTAGCCGTTTTTACTCACTAACGCTAAGTATGATCTACAGTAAGTCACACCGATGAGACATGCTCGATTACTGTTTATTTTTACGAGGCCACATTTTTATACCTAACATTTTCCTTGAACCGTATTGCCAAGAATGTTAGTGTAACTTAATCAAGTAGCATTTTAAAACGCATATGAAGATGGTCTCACCTTCCCTGCCTGTGTATACAAGTTCACTATATTATACTAGAATCAGTGAAACTGATTATTTATTACACACGTCGTAGGGTTTTTGAGAAACACAAACGTATCTAGAACGAAATATTGATTTTTCGTTTAGTAATAGCAGAACACTGAAAATAGAACAAAGTTCAGGTAAATTAATAATGGACTGGGGAAAACTGTAACTGTCGTTATTTTTGCTGATGTTGCTGTTACTGTCGTCCCCATCATTCCGAAGGCACGTTTGAGGCAGCTCTCCACGATTGTCTGTCCTGTGGAAGGCTTTGCTTCTCTGAATCATTCTGAATCTGCTTATTGTGTTCAAGCCTTGGTCTGCCTCTACAGTTTTTACAGCCCTCCCCTTCACCTCCCACACTTCCACATACACATACGGATTCCTTGAAGAGTCAGGATGTCAGTATCAACTGAGCCTCTCTTCTAGTGTGCCATAAACTTCTTACTTCCCCAATTCGATTCAGTTCCGGTTCATTTTTACTTCGATCTATTCATTTCATCTTCAGCGTTCTTCTACACTAACATGTTTCAAGACCTCCTACACTGTTCTTGTCTGGATTCCCTGTCGATCACGTTTCACTTCCGTACTAGGCTACACTCCAGACAAACACCTTCAGTGAAGACTCCCAATATTTACGTTTATACTAGATGTTAACAAATTTCTGTTTCACGGAAATGCTTTCCTTCCTATTTCCAGTAGGAATTTTATGTCTTCTCTACGCCAGCCATCATTTCTTTCTTGCTGAGGAAATATCAAAACACATTTACTACCCTTAACATCTGATTTCCTCATCTACATCTCTCAGTATTGCCTTATTTCGGCTGACTACATTCTGTTACAGTTGTTTTAATTTTATTGATGTACATGTGCAATCTCTTTTCAAGACACTATCCATTCTGGCAACTGCTGTTCCAAGTCCTTAACAGTCGCTGACAGAATTATGTTATTGTCAAACCGCGAAGTTTTTGTATCATTTCCCTTAAAGTTAATCCCCTTGCCAAATTGGCAACGGCCTTGTCGCAGTGGATACACTGGTTCCCGTCAGATCACCGAAGTTAAGCGCCGTCGGGCGTGGCCGGCACTTGGATGGGTGACCATCCAGGCCGCCAAGCGCTGTTGCCATTTTTCGTGGTGCACTCAGCCTCGTGATGCCAACTGAGGAGCTACTCGACCGAATAGTAGCGGATTCGGTCAAAGAAAACCATCATAACGACCGGGATTGCGGTGTGCTTACCACACGCCCTTCCTATTCACATTCTCGACTGAGGATGACACGGCGGTAGGATGGTCCCGATGGGCCACTTGTGACCTGAATACGGAGTGCTTTTCAAATTCCTCTTCGGTTTCGTTCCAGTTTCCTCAGCGTGCAGGTGTAACAGGTAGTTACAATCCTGTCTCACTTCCGTCTCAAATATGGTTAACCTTTCATGTCCTTCCACACTTATAACTCAACTCTGGTTTCTGTACAAGCTGTAAATAACCCTTCGACCCCTGTATCTTATCCACGGTTTAAAAACATGTTACCGTTTGTATAAGCAACAGAGGAGCTTGAAGTGATAAGTTGCCAGGGGACGTAAAAGTTACGCCTCGCGCAGTCCTTTGACAAACTGTAAGAAATTATTTTTTCTTTTTCTTTTAAACCGGTTTTTTTTAGTCATTGGTCATCTGACTGCTACTACCGACATACTGCACTGCTCACAGACTGCCCACTGACAGACTGCTCGCAACTGTACTGCACGACTACTACCGACCGACTACTGGACGCAGCTGAACTGAGCTACTGCTACCGACAGAGTGCACTGCACGACGACTACTGACAGAGTACTGCTCGCAACACTCGCGCGGTCAAGCGCAGACTAACCACGATAAAAGGCTCTCTGGTCAAAGATTTTATCATGCCTCACCATCGCTGCTACGTTACATACGTGTTTCATAACCTTCCACTGGGGGGGCAAAAATTTGGCAGCGATGGTGAGTCATTTGGACTTGCCATCGCAAGAAATTTTTACAATTTACAGAATACTCCAATGTATTACACAAATTAAATGTGGTGCACACGCACCAAGTACAAAATATATCAGATAAAGACAAGATATGAGTACAAAACATAGTAGCAAATCAGAAAAATGTATATACAAATTATCTGACAGATAACAGAGTGCATACTCACTGAAAAAATTCTGTAGCATTTTCAGAACAAATAAACAGAATGGCAGAAAATCATGTTGACAAGTGACATGAGTGTACTCGCACTGGAGTTGAGAACATATCAGCAAATGACGAAATGTATATACAATGAGTAACAAATGACTGAAGTATTGAACATACAGAATGAGTACAAATCATATTGAAAAATGAGAAAAGTGCACAGGCACTCAAGTTTAGTAGAAAACATATTAACACATAACATAAGTGCACATGCACTGTAGTTCAGAACATATCATCAAAATAAAAATGTATATACAATATAAAAGACAAGAGTGCACATATACTGTACTTCAGAACAAATCGATAAAATGTCTTTAGCATTTTCACAACAAATAAACATAATGGCAAAAAATCATGTCGACAAGTGCCATAAGTGTACTCGCACTGGAGTTCAGCGAATTGAAAAAAAAAATGTATAACCCATGAACCTAAATGATGTTAGCAAAAAATGATCTTCACTATGTGACAAGAATTAGGATAGGAAAGGGAAGGATTGCATCATGGTTGTAGCACTTTAGATTGCACACAGCTGTCCATATCTTTCCACAGAGGTACAACACCAAGTGACACAATTTGAAGTTCTTTTCCCATCAGAATTTATCAGCGTACCCAAGACACTGAACTGTCGTAGTAATGTTCCATGTTTTCATTTTGGCAGTACACTAGGTACACCAAACAGTGCGACCATAATAACGTCTTCATCGCTCACAGTGGTGGACAGCATGTCGTGTCAACACCACGCTCTTACAAGGCACACCAACGTAGAATTAGTGCAAAAACCAAATATAGTGCTCCATGATCATAAGGATGGACAGGACAAATCGACATTGCAGTAATTCAGGGTAGTTAGCTCATAAGGTGAAGGACATTAAGTCACATAATATTGAGAATTACAGTAGTAGTTTGCGGCATTCATAGCCTAGTTATTGAACATTTCTGTACCATGTATTTAGTATTACAGAATAATGTTCATAAAATTAAATTATTGGCATCATGGGTAATCGTATTACAATAAACAGTGGCAGTCGTTGGCCAGTTACAAAGCATATTTAGTATGACAGAATAATGTTCATCAGACGTCTTAACTGAAAAGGAGAGTCAACATAATACATTGAGTGATACAAATTATTGGCACTCATTGGCCATTTGCCAAAACATGAAAAGTCAATATTGAAAACAAGAGCTAATTAATGATATAACTAATAACATAATTCATTTAGTGACATTAATTATTGGCACTCAGTGGCCAGTAATAGAACATGAAAAATCATCATTGAAAACAGGAGCTAATTAATGGTATAATTAATAACGTAATTCATTTAGTGACATTAATTATTGGCACTCAGTGGCCAGCAAGTATTGAATAGAATAAAACATTGTTCATCATTCACTATTATTCAGATCATTAAGAAGTCATTATTAAAAATCAGTTAATTACAGTCATAGCATTAATAATCATGGGCATTATAAGTAGTCTCATTACAATAAAACATTGTTCCTCATTCAGTATTATTCAGATCATTAAGAAGTCATTATTAAAAATCAGCTAATTACAATCATAGCATTAATAATCACGGGCATTATAAGTAGTCTCATTACAATAAACAGTGGCAGTTATTAGCCAGTTACAAAGCACTATTTTATATATATATATATATTTTTTTTTTGTCTCATTAAGAAGTCATTACTCAAGTGACATACTATTCAGAGCTAATCAGTATTATTCAGAATTATCATAAACTAGTCACATTATGTGGGACTGGTAATACATTTTTTTTTGTTAGCAATGCATTGCGTTGGGATCGATAATTAATTGCTGAGGCATAACACTATTTGCTTTTGACCTATTGCTGCAAATGAGGATAGGTAACGTCATTCGTCATGAGTCAGCTGTAGCAAGGTTATGTAACAAGGCAGTACATGTGATCACATTTATAAATGATAGACACAAATGGGTAAAAAAAATAAAAATGCAAGTACTAGAACAGGTATAATAAGTAACAGGTTTAGTAAGTATCATGAAAAGCTTTTCCTGGAAAAAATACAAAATGGATTATTGAGCTGAAAGAAGAAACACATACTATGCTGAAAAGTAGTGAACTTCGAATTAACAGGTAGTGAAATGTGTATAAAAATGTGTTCCATAGCTGTCCTTTCCAAAACTTTCCGTCATCCTACTATGCAATATAACACCTGCTGTCAAAGCAAACTGCAACAAATACTTAAATAACTACATAGCATAAATACATAACTTCAACATTATCCTCATCTGTAAAGAAAAAAACTTCATTATCAATCACTTCATTATCCATATTATCATAACTTCATTATTATCATCTCCTGTAAAGAAAAACTTCATTATTCATAACAGCATATCCTTCATCATTATTCATCAGCATTCATTATCATCTGCAAAAAAAATCACTTCATTACTCATTACACAACTATTCCTTATCTCTAGCATATTTCAACACTAAAACTAAGATGTGTAATTCTGTCTGACAGCCTGCATCAATCGCCTTGTATTCTGAAAGAAAAATTAGTTAAGACTGCTATTCTACGATGAGTATAGTATATTCTTGTTAATGCTTGTCAATCCTGATCCATTTACTCTTCCTCATAAAGTTAGTGCATCTTCTTTCGTTTATTCCGTAGGTGAAATTCCAATTTATGCTGAATTTATTTCTTACACGCATCATTTCTTTCTGAAATTGATGAACAGAGATTAATGTCTTACATTTAAACCATATACCCACTAAATAATGACTGGTTTGTGGTGACATAATTAACCATACAGCATAACATGACAGAAAACGTAATATGTCAAAGACATTGACAGTGTTCAGAGACAAAATGTACAGAGAATATCACAATGCAGCAGCAAAAAGAAAAATGTAAAACAGTCACGATGTTGAGATATCATAGGGCAAAAAAAATGTCAAAGTCAACTGGTGTGTGTTATATCTTAACTATTTCACAGTGCATACAAACAAAACTGGAATACAATCGTACATAAAAGGACAAAATGTGACGTTCGTTGTGTTCAGCTAGTATGTAGTGTAGTTAATTGAGGCGAGAATTAAAAACTTTAATGGAGAGAGAATTTGATAAAATTAATACGTCATTACATAGAATTGCATAATTATTCATAAAATACGTAAGTTCATCTGGAAAAATATGCACGGTCTGATGTGTAACG